>NC_041391.1:123866405-123898279 GCF_002162155.2 Triticum dicoccoides
GGAGTGGACGAAGAGGACCCGTTGCGTTGCCTCTAGATGAACAGGACCCCGACCGATCGAGCTGGTTGGGGCTGGATGAACAGCACCCCGTGGAGGGCTGGATGAATAGGACGACCCTATGGAGTGCTCTATGAACAGTAGACGGTGGAGGGGTGGATGAACAGTAGCCTGTGGAGGGGTGGTTGAACAGGAGCCCCTGGAGAGGGGTGGTTGAACAGTAGCGGGCGGAGTAGGGCACGGTGGAGGCTGGATGAACAGGAGCCCATGGATGAACAGTCACAGGTGGAGGCTGGAGGAGGTCGACGGTGGATGAACAGTAGCCCGTGGAGGCTAGAGGAGGTCAACGGTGGAGATGAACAGTATCCCATGGAGTCCCATTTTGCGGTACGCCACACCCCACCCGATGAACATGACCCCCCGTTACAACCATATCGCTCCAACATAAGCCTGTTTCGTCCGTTTTGCGGTATGCCACACCCCTCCTGATCACCAGGACCCCCGTTTCGACCGTAGGAGGTCCGTTTCCTCCGTTTTGTGGTACGCCAGACCCCTCCCGATGAACAGGATCCCTTTTCGAACATGGTTGGTCGAACACAAGGCCATTTCCTCCGTTCTATGGTACACCAGGTCTCGTTTCCATCGCCTGTTCCATCCAAGACGGTTGGCTCCCACGCGTTCCGTTGCCTCCCGATGAACACGATGCATTCCGTTGCCTCCCATGAACACGACACATTCTGTTGCCTCCCCATGAACACGACGACGACGCTGTTTCTCCATTTCGACCCAGCCATGTACACAAGCCCTGGCCGTACGTATATATGCGCAAGTAGGCGTTCGAGACCCCGCCCGTATGTACACATACGTGGCCGTATTTCTTTCTTGCGCACTGGCCACTATACCTACATGTACATGCTACGTGGGCGCCTCTACTACGACACGTGCACGCCTCTACATCCACTAGTATATATGTACGTACACGTTCGTGACCAGAATGACAACGCTACGTACCCTTCGACCAGGTGGGTCCCGACTGTCAGGCATTTCCTTGCGTGCGAAGATGTAGCTGATGGGCCCCAGCAGTCAGGGGGCGAATCATTTTTTTGCCCGGGCGCACTTCCTTGTGTGCGAAGATGTAGCTGGTTGGTCCCTGCTGTCAGGTGGGGGAATAATTATTTTGCGCGTAATAAGGAGGCACTTCCTTTCGGCCGACATGGACCGAGCTGTCAGCCTCTCCAGACACAGTACTCTTCCGATGGAAGTCGGTCGTTGACCACACTGAACAAGCCGTGCAGAGAGCACCACTGCGGTGGACGACGGCGAGGCCTAGGAAGGGGACGACACGGAGCCGGGGAAGACGCGACAGTGGATGCCCACGCGGAGAGGAGTACAAGGATTCACTAGTTCGGCTGCGATGTGAGGCTGTCGTTGCCGCAGAATAACAGGGGGTGTGGGTGAGTAGAGGGATGGCCTGGCCAGCGGTGGGAGTAGTAGGGGGCAGTGAGGCCTCCGTGGTATCACAGCCGACTACGGGAGGCAGGAGCACGCGGCACGAGCGGAGCTGGTTTGGGTGGCTAGAGCAAGAAGACGAGAGGTTGAAGAAGCACTACGGCCGTTGGATGAACATCGTAGGGTAACAGGAGCTAGAATCGTTCATATTGACTAATTTGCAAAGCCCTCCATCCCCGTCAACTTGGTAGGCCCACAAGTCAGCCTCCAACTTTGCTGGGTTCCAGCTGATAGGGGGAGTATTCATTTTTTTGTGCGGAATAAGGAGGCACTTCCTTGCGTGCGAAGATGGCTGGTAGGTCCGACCTGTCTGCGGGTGGCACGTTTTTTTCGCGAAATACAGAGGCCCTTCCAGTGGTTCCCAGATGTCAGGTGGAGGAATCATTATTTTGCACGTAATAAGGAGGCATTTCCTTATGTGCGGCCGTGGACCCAGCTGTCAGCCTCTCCACGCACAGTCTATTTCCGATGGTGTCGTTCGTTGACCACGTTTACCACGCTGCGCCGAGCGCATCCAAGGTGGTGGACGACGGCGAGGCCCCGGACAGCAACGAGCTGGAGATGGGAAGACGCGGGTGTAGAGTCGCAGATGGAGAGGTGTATGAGGGTTAATTGTTTCTAGTGCGGTGTAGTTCGGCAGTCGGTGGAGAAGAACAGGAGGTGTGGCGGGGTGGAGGGATGGCATGTCCAACGGTGGAGTAGGTTTTCATAGCGAAGCGTGCTAAGCAGAGCTGCTAGCAGCAGGAGGCGGGAGGTGTGAGGTAGTCCTGGATAAGGGGGTATCCGGACAGCCGCACTATATACTTTGGCTAGACTGTTGGACTAGGAAGATACAAGATTCAAGACTTCGTCCCGTGTCCGGATGGGACTCTCCTTTGCGTGGAAGGCAAGCTTGGCGATTCAGATGATAGATCTCCTTCTTTGTAACCGACTCTGTGTAACCCTAGCCCCCTCCGATGTCTATATAAATCGGATGGTTTAGTCTGTAGGACAAGACAACAATCATAATCGTAGGCAAGCTCCTAGGGTTTAGCCTCTATGATATCGTGGTAGATCAACTCTTGTAATACTCATATCATCAAGATCAATCAAGCATGAAGTAGGGTATTACCTCCATCGAGAGGGCCTGAACCTAGGTAAACATCGTGTCCCCAGTCTCCTGTTACCATTAGCCTTAGACGCACAGTTCGGGACCCCCTACCCGAGATCCGCCGGTTTTGACACCGACATTGGTGCTTTCATTGAGAGTTCCACAGTGTCGTCGCGATAAGGCTTGATGGCTCGTCTCGTTGTAAACGACAACATCACCTCTGGGAGAGCCCTGGACCTAGGCCAAACTCTCCGGCTGGGCGGCTTCGTCATGATTGCCCGATCGGCTGTCGCACCGACGATGACTTCTCGTGTCATCAAAAACAACCTCCACGTCGATTCAGAACTCGTCGAGCAGATAGACCCAATGGAGCTCTCCTCCCTTAATGAGCTCTTGGATCGCATCGCTGCCCTGGGCGTCACTACGGACTATGACCGGATTGGGCTTAAACCCGACCGAAGGGAGATTTACTCTCCGCCGGTCACCCATGATATAGCGGTAGTGGAAGAGCATCATACGAATTCGCCCTCTATTTTGAGGACGAACTATGTCCGGATTTACGAGCTCTCTGAGCCGGACACCCGCTTGCGGGAGGACATGACCCAAACCCCGAATTCAGAATAGGGCAGCGGGCCGAAGAAATTGGGCAACATCCCGGTGCCCAAGCCATTAAAGTCGGAAGCTTCTTTGCCCCTGGGTCTCAGATTGGGTTAGGATTCGAATTCAAAACCACCCACCCACCCAGATTTATTCAATCTTTCGCATATCAGACCAGAGCACCAAGAGACAGTACATCATTACTGGGCCAGATTCCTCCTTGTGATAAACAAGGTCGAGGACTATCGCGAGGAAGACGCAATCTCCCTCTTTTGCAAAAATTGCACGGAACAAGGGATCCTCAATGCTATAAGTCGCCGTGACATAGTACACTTTGCTAACTTAGCGGCCATAGTGCAGAAATACTGCGCGATGGAAAGCCCTTGGAAAACCCAAACAAACTTCTGGGATAATCCGGCTCTCACTAAACCCTACGTCCGAACTAAAAGGGCAAACTCTCGTAAGTTACCCAATTTAATTACCAAAAAACCAAAGCCCGATGAAAGGCGTGGAACCGTATTGGAGGAATGGCTCAATGGGACATGCAAAATTTATAGCACACCGGATACCATGCCAACACACAGCCTTAGAGCATGTTGGATACTCCGATAGGTAGCAAAGAGCGGCGAGGATCTCCTCATAAACCATAGAGCAGAGCAACATCCCGCCGGAAATAACAATACGGTATTGAAAGTCTTAGAGACTTTCGCCTCAAATAATAGGAGCAAGCGAGATCAGTGCAGTCTTGCCGAAGTTTGCCACGTGGAAACAATAAATCCATGGAACGACACGGCCATAACTTTCAATGCCAGTGACGAACCTTAATTCCGAACAGTTCGGGCACCAGCCGCCTGGGTCTTTAGTCCAATCGTGGATGGTTTCCGGCTCATTAAAGTGCTCATGGACGGCGGGAGCGTATTAAACCTCATCTACGAGGAAACCCTCAACAAGATGGAAATTGACAAGGGCCGCATTGAGCAAAGCAGCACGACCTTCAGGGGAATCATCCCTAGTCGGGAGGCACGGTGTGCGAGAAAAATCACACTGGATGTGGTATTCGGCACGCTGGAGAATTACAGGTCCCAAGAAATCACGTTCCAAGTGACCCCATTTAGCAGCGGATACCAGACCCTCTTAGGGCGGGATGCATTCACGATCTTTCAAGCTATACCCCATTACGGGTACATGAAGCTCAAAATGCCCGGACCCAGTGGAATCATCACTCTAGCTAGTGACCCGGACATTGCACTCCGCGCTGAAAATAAAACTGCCGCACTAGCCCTAGAGGCATTATCCGAAGCCCTCGCGGTCGAAGAACTAACAACACTGCATGCCACAGTGGACAGAGATGACGTGATACTCAACAAGCGGCCGAAGAACCATTTCTAGCAATCTCATCACTTTTCATCATGCAAGAATAATAATTAAACTAATTATTAACCTTCATAACCATATCCTTTTATTATTACCCAAACCTAAGTTCTTGTTAGCTTATCACCAAGATTCATTTCCAACTTTCTGTAAATCAAACACACTTAACATGACAAGAATCTAACAGAATATGATTATCATAATAATTATTTTAAATGCATGAATAATCATAATTTCAAGTAGTAAAATCACAAATATTGAAGTGGCACTGTGAAAATGTTGATGTGGCTTGCCTTAGTGCTGATGAGGTTCACAAACCTCCTGGTGATCCTCTAGACAAGCTTGCTCTTCTGAAAATAAATAAAACAACAAAAAGAAAACATCAAGAAACATTCTGAAAATTACCAGAAAATCTAGACAGCAAGGAAAAATCCCATCTTTTGGGTGCTGCTAGATTTTTGGACAAAGTACACAATGTAAAAAGAATCAATGCATTTGGACTTATAGATAAAAAGTTGTGGCTCTTTGAAGGTTCTTGGATTTAAATGAATTTGATTTAAAAAGAAAACAGACTGGCGGGGTGACGTCGAAGGCGTAAACGCCTGGGGTGCCACCACTTGTACCGCTTCGCACGCGTACTGAGTGGCTGACTAGCGGGCCCCGCTAGTCAGGCCAGAAGGAGGGGGAGAGGGAAACAGAGGGAGGCGGAGCTTCACTGGAGCACACGCCGGCGACGAGTGTTCTTGGGGTCAAACGAGATGGGGGAATCGAAGGAGAAGAAGGTGGCGCACCTGCCTGTACCCGTAGCGTGGCTAGAGGTGACCGGATGGCGTCGGAAGTGGCCTCTCCAGTGGAGGTAGAGGGCAGCGGTCGTCGGAGACGAAGACGACGGCGTCTCGGGGCGGCTCCAGGGGCTCCAACAGGGCAAAACGCCCTCACTGAAGAGTAGCGGAGGCCTTGGCAGGGTCGCCCTAGCCTGGGAGGGGCTGGATCTGCAGGGACAATCCAAAGGGGATCGCCGACGAGCTCGGGCTTTGGGACGGCAGGCGGCGGCCTGCCTGGCCGCGCTGCGGCTTCTACCAACCTGTGGAGGGTGTGGGAGTAGTTGCTGGTGCTCAAGGAGGCTTGGGGGTGGCGGCATTTATACGCGGGCAGCGAGAGGGGTTCTGGCTCCGCCGGAGGAGACCTGTCCATGGTGCTCGGCAACAAACGGCGCCAGTGAGAGAGGGGGAAGACGATGGAGGTCACGCGGAAACTATTGGCGGGCGTGGACTAGCACATGGGCGAGGGATAAGACAACGAGGACAGTGTGCCGCACACTGTGTCATTGGCCGGATCGTGCCCATAACCGCTGCGGCAAGCTCCGGCGTCGGTGAGTGCTAGGGGGAGTTAAGGGGGTGGAGACGGGGATGGTGGCGAGGCTTGGCATTCTTGGGCATGCTGGGCAGTGAGCACACGCTCAACAGAGCGCTAGGCGGCACATAGAGCGCGTGTTTTGCATGCTAGCATGCCTGGACGAATGTGGTCACCGCATGAACAGTGACATCAGGCCACCCTAAGTGCTAACTTGATGTCTGGCGTGTAGTCTTTGGTGGTTTGAAGTGTTACAATGGTTGGGCTTGGATCCAGGTGCAGCACAAATGGATTTGTATTGCTAGCAAGTTTCTGGACAGTAACTTTAGAGGTTTACTGAGGTCAAACCACTAGGAGTTAATGGCTGGGCTTTGCAAGCTAGCTTACACTTACTAAGGTAAATAGGCACAAAAAACACTAGCTACAATGGAGCTAGTAAAATGGTAGTTGTTGTAGAAACTACCATTTCCTTCCATGAATGAATTTATTTTCTGTAGCCAAAATATTCCAAAGAGTGAAGATATATTTTTGCTCAGAAAGGTGCCCTAGGGTTCAAAGAATAATTGGGATTTTTCTCAGGATTTTTGGGGCAAGAAAAATTAGGGTTGCTTTGGAGCACAAAGGCTAGCTAGGGTTTTGGAGGGCAAAATGAATATTTTTCATTTAAGAAAAATATTCCAAGCAATATTTTGAGTTCATCCAGAGGTCAAATGATGGTTTTGAGGAGGAGAGGGAGCACTTGGGTGAAAGTCCAGGGGTACCCAAGTATGTCCAAATGAAGAGATTCAAAACTCCAAATTCAAAACCAACTCAACTGAAAACCCGACAGAGACAAAGATGGAAAAAACCAGGCTGTCACAAACCTCCCCCACTTAGAATGAATCTCGTCCTCGAGATTCGGTTGCTTGGTAAAACCATTCTAGATAACATGCCCTTAGAAATTCTTTTGATTCCCATGTTGATTCAGACTGGGTATGATGCTTCCATTGGACTTTGTAAAACTTCCGTGCTTTACTGCGTGTGACTCTTTCCATCTGATCCAAGATTTTCACCGGCCTTTCTTCATATGTTAAATCCTTTGCCAGGTCTATTTCTGTCAAATCAGTCTTTTTCTCAGGCGGCGATATGCACCGTCGCAATTGTGAAACATGGAATATGTTGTGCATGTCTGACAATTCAGGGGGCAACTCCAACTGATATGCCACAGCACCCACTCGTGTCATAATAGGAAATGGACCAATAAATCAGGGTGCCAATTTTCCACGAGTCTGAAACCTCTTGAAACCTTTCATAGGCGTGACTCGAAGATAGACATGTTCTCCGGGTTCAAAGCTGATCTGACGGTGCTTTGCATCATAATAACTTTTCTGTCGTGATATGGCCAACTGCAGTCTGTCTGTAATTTCCTTGACTTGCTTTTCGGCTTCCAATATGAGGTATGTTCCGAACATATGGCTATCTCTAGTTTGAGACCAATTTAATGGAGTGCAGCACTTACGGCCATACAAAGCTTCATACAGTGACATCTTTAAACTGATCTGGAAGCTATTGTTATACGAGAACTCAGCGTATGGCAAGCAGTCTTCCCATTTTCGGCCTTGGGCCAAAACACAGGCTCGCAGCATATCCTTGACTATTTGGTTTATTCGTTCTATATGCCCATCAATCTGAGGATGATAAGCAGTACTGTACTTCAACTCCGTCCCTAAGGCTTGATATAGACGGGACCAAAATGCAGAGGTAAAAAGTGAACCTTGGTAAGAAGTAATGGTTTGGGGGACTCCATGCAGACTGACTATTCTGGACACATACAATTGTGCAAGCTCATCTGCTCGATATGAGGTCCTGATCGGGAGGAAATGGGCTACCTTGGTTAACGTGTACACTATGACCCAGATCGCATCATTGCCTCGTCAGGTCTTTGTTAGTCCTGTGATAAAATCCATACATACATCATCCCATTTCCATTATGACACTGGCAACGGTTCGAGAAGTCTAGCTGGCTTTTGATGTTCTGCCTTTATTTTGTTGCATATGTCGCAACAGGCCATGAAATAAGCAATGTCTTTCTTCATTCCATCCCACCAGAATGTTTGTCGAAGGTCTTCGTACATTTTTGTACCTCCAGGATGAATGGAATATGAGGATTCATGGGATTCTGATAGGGTCTTCTACTTTAAATCCACGTGATTGGGCACAAAAATCCTTCCCCTAAATCAGAGGGTACCGAACTGATCCTTCGAGAAATCGGAATGCTTGACACATTTTTGCAGATCGGCGTCCCAGGCTGGGCCTTGCAGATTTCTTCCTCAAGATTAGGGGTAACTTCCAGAATATTGGCAAGGCCAGCCTCAACTATGACTAGGTTGAGCTGAGCAATCTCTTCTTTAAGTTCAAGAGGCAAGGGTTCCAACAGGACATTTAAACGGACGGGCTTTCGACTGAGCGCATCGGCAACCACGCTGGCCTTACCCAGATGGTAATTTATTCGAAGGTCATAATCCTTGACCAACTCAAGCCATCTTCGTTGACGGAGATTCAAATTTGGCTGAGTAAATATATATTTGAGGCTTTTGTGATCGGTAAAAATTTGGCACCTTTTCCCGATGAGGTAGTGTCTCCAAATTTTCGAAGCATGAACCACCGCGGCCATTTCCAAATCATGAGTGGATAAATTCCCCTCGTGGGGTCGTAGATGTTGTGAGCCGTAAGCTACTACCTTGCCATCTTGCATAAGTACGCATCCCAGTCCTTACCTGGAAGCATCGCAGTACACATCAAAGTGGCGGTAGATATCTGGGAGTGTTAATACTGGTGCAGTTATCAGTCGTTGCTTTAACTCAGTGAAACTTTTCTCACATTCCTTGGTCCATTCAAACTTCTTATCCTTTTTGAGCAGCTCTGTCATGCGTTTAGCAATCTTGGAAAACCCTTCAATGAAACAACGGTAATATCCGGCTAATCCGAGAAAACTCCAAATCTGCGATACGGTTGCGAGTGGCAACCAATCGAGCACATCCTTTACCTTGCTTGGGTCCACGGCTATACCTTCAGCGGATAGCACATGCCCAAGGAATCCAATTTGCTTGTGCCAAAACTCACATTTACTGAATTTTGTGTATAACTGATGCTCACGGACTCGTTGTAACACTGCTCGGAGGTGTACCTTGTGCTCTTCTTCACTTCTTGAGTAAATGAGTATATCATCAATGAAGATGACCACGAACTTATCGGGGAAGTCCATGAATACCTTATTGATCATATGCATGAAGAAGGCGGGGGCGTTGGTGAGGCCAAAAGACATGACTGTATATTCATAGAGACCGTAGCGAGTGGTGAATGCGGTCTTAGGAATATCCTCCTTTTTAATTTTGAGCTAATAATACCTAGTCCGTAAATCGATCTTGGAGAATACCTTAGCCCCACTATGCTTATCAAACAAATCATCAATCCTTGGTAGAGGGTATTTGTATTTGATTGTGACATCATTCAGCTGACCGTAATCCACACACATGCGGAGGCTGCCATCTTTCTTGTCCACGAAAATAGCAGGTGATCCCCATGGTGAGGAGCTGGGGCGGATATACCCTTTCTGGAGCAGTTCATCGAGCTATTTCTTTAGCTCCACTAATTCTGATGACGGCATTTGATAATACTTCTTGTGTATTGGGGTGGTTATGGGCACAAGATCTATTGCAAACTCAAGCTCTCGATCAGGTGGCATGCCTGGAGTTCTTCTGAGAATACATCAGGAAACTCGCTGACCACTGGAATTAATTCCATTTCAGCCATTGCTGTAAAGACCATTTCCTTGGAGGGTATTCTCCTATGAGCAATAAATTTTGTAGTTTGTCCCTCCTGGCTGGTCAAGTTGACTTCTCGGGTTGCACAATTAATGCATACTTGATACTGAGTCGGCCAATTCATACCCAAGATAACATCCAACTTATTGGATTCAATAAGTATCAAAGAAGTTGGAAAACAGACTCTGTTGATATTGACTTCCAGATTACGGCAGACTATATTGCTTCTGATTAGAGATCCCGGGGTTTGTACCAGCATATTCTTGCCCAAAAGCGAACAAGGAAATTTGTTTTGGGCAACAAAACTCCAAGAAATGAAAGAGTGGGAAGTCCCAAAGTCAAATAAATTTACCGCAGGTATGTTATTAACAGGGAACATACCAATGACGACTTCGGGGTTCTCTTGGGCTTCGTCGGTGGAAAGGTGATGAATGTATCCCGTGAGGTCGTGCCTCCATATAATGGACTTGTGGCTTGAATGTAGCATTTGCCTGATTGTTCGTGGGACACTGTTTGGCATAATGTCCGATTTGCCCACAATTGAAATAGGAATTGTTGCGCAAACGATTCTCTAGAACTGGTTTGAGCACGTCATTCTTGACTTGGGTGGTGGTTCTGTTAACATATTGCTACCAATTAGGCTTGTATGCTACCTGAGTCGGCTGCCAGGTACGAACCTTCTACACTGGTTGCATTTCTTTTCCTAGCTCAGACTTGCGCTTGTGATCATTGTTGGCAGGCTTAGCGTCTGGTACAAGCTTTTGTTCCCTTTCAGCAATGAAAGCCTTGTTCACCAGAGTCTGGAAATCTGGGAAACCAAACATGCTGAGAGTAGAATGGAGTTGCGGTTTTAACCCGCCAAGAAACATGTCCATCTTTCTTTCCTTAGTTGATTGAATTTCTGCAAATCTTCTCCCACAGACCGACTTCCTAGGAGGAGCGCCAGAAATTCACGCTTCTTAGTCTTCATAATTCCCGTAGGGGTGTGATATTTCTGGAATTGTTCCTTGAATCTTGACCAGGTAATTTCTCCATCAGCAGTCCACATGGGTTTTTCATTTTCCCACCATATGGTAGCAGCGCCTTCAAGATAATGTGTTAGAAATGGGACTTTAACCCCTTTATCAGTTCAAGCAAGCTCAAGCTTCTTTTCCATAGTTCTCAACCAATCATCTGCATGCAAGGGATCAATGGCCTGAATGAAACTGGGAGGCTTAGTCCTTTGAAAATTAGATAGCTTGGAGTGATGACCGGGCCGATTTCCATTTTGTCCAACCACAGCTTGAATACTTCTGAATATTTCCATCAAATCATTATTTTGTCTTTCCTCAAACATACACAAAATTTGTTCGGTGGAGGGCTGATTTGGCACTGGAGGCGGTGGTGGAACGTACGGCTTGGGTGAGTGTCCTGCCTATCGTGCGGAACGACGAACAGGAGTACCGTCGCGAACATAGCTACTGCAGCCTCGCCGCGTCATCCTAATATGATTATTTTCCCAAGGCAATGCAACAGAGATGAGAAGCATTCAAAATAAGTTGGGGAGAAGCCAGCAACAAAATCCGAGTAAAACCGAAATGGCGAAGAAAATACGGCGAATAAAATAAAGTACAACATAATTATACATAGACTCATACATGAATGATAACAACATGCCAGGTCCAACTACCCTCATACATGAAACGAAACATCATGACTCGTACAACTACATCCATACTCCATCCTGACGACTGTGAATACTCGGAAGTTCTACTGCTCGGTTGGTGCTCCGGTGTCCTCTCCTGAAGCGGACTCGGATCCTGAACTGATGGGGTTAACTGAGACCTCCGGGTTAAAAGTAACACGAGGACGCTGCCTCGAGGGCTCTCTCTCCGGGCAGGTGGAGGGTGAATCATCGGGGCTACAGGGGTGGCGAGGTGTGAAACCCACTCTTCAGGAGCACTAAGTGGACTCACAGTCACGGTGCCCGAGCTACTCGGAGGAGTAACCGGGGAAACATGGGATCTAGAACTGGCATGAATATAGGGAGTAAATCCAACAGATGGTGGAGTAGTAGCTGAGCTAGCAGAGACTAAAGCAGAGCCTAAAGTAGTACGGGCACGACTCAGCTCATGAGCCAGCTCGTAGATCAGAAGATAGCTAGCAGTGATATAGCGAGAAAGGTGGCTAGCTACACTATCAGACTCCGAATCAATGACAAGGAAACAGACACGACCATTATCGTGGAGAGAAGGATAGTAGTGGAAACCTGGGTGGTTCTGTTGGGGAACGTAGCAGAAATTCAAAAAATTTCCTACGTGTCACCAAGATCTATCTATGGAGAAACTAGCAACAAGGGGAAGGAGAGTGCATCTACATACCCTTGTAGATCTCTAAGCGGAAGCGTTCAAGAGAACGGGGTTGAAGGAGTCGTACTCGTCGTGATCCAAATCACCGGAGATCCTAGTGCCGAACGGACGGCACCTCCGCGTTCAACACAGGTACAGCCCGGTGACGTCTCCCACGCCTTGATCCAGCAAGGAGAGAGGGAGAGGTTGAGGAAGACTCCATCCAGCAGTAGCACAACACCGTGGTGGTGGTGGAGGAGTGTGGCAATCCTGCAGGGCTTCGCCAAGCACCGCGGCAGAGGAGGACTAAGAGAGGTAGGGCTGCGCCAAGAGGGAGTGGTTCTCGCGTTTTTGGCAGCCCCAAAACCCCCACTATTTATAGGGGAAGGGGAGGGGGCTGCGCCCCCTCTAGGGTTCCCTCCCCAAGGGTGGCGGCAGCCCCCAGATGCCATCTGGTGGCAGCCAGAAGGGGGGAGAGGGGAGGCGCACCTGGGGTGGGCCTTAGGGCCCATCCGCCCTACGGTTTGCCCCCCTCCCACCCTTCCCTGTGCCTTGGGCCCTGTGGGGGGGGGGGCGCACCAGCCCATCTGGGGCTGGTACCCTCCCACACTTGGCCCATGCAGCCCTCCAGGGATGGTGGACCCCCGGGACCCTCCCGGTGGTCCCGGTACGTTACCGGAAAAACCCGAAACATTTCCGGTGACCAAAACAGGACTTCCCATATATAAATCTTTACCTCCGGACCATTCCGGAACTCCTCGTGACGTCCGGGATCTCATCCGGGACTCTGAACAACATTCGGTAACCACATACAAACTTTCTTTATAACCCTAGCGTCATCGAACCTTAAGTGTGTAGACCCTACGGGTTCGGGAACCATGTAGACATGACCAAGACGTTCTCCAGTCAATAACCAACAGCAGGATCTGGATACCCATGTTGGCTCCCACATGTTCCATGATGATCTCATCGGATGAACCACGATGTCAAGGACTCAATAGATCCCGTATTGAATTCCCTTTTTCAAGTGGTATTATACTTGCCTGAAATTCGATCGTCGGTATGCCGATACCTTGTTCAATCTCGTTACTGGCAAGTCTCTTTACTCGTTCTGTGACACATCATCCTGTGATCAACCCTTTAATCACATTGTGCACATTATGATGATGTCCTACCGAGTGGTCCCAGAGATACCTCTCCGTCACATGGAGTGACAAATCCCAGTCTTGATTTGTGCCAACCTAACAGACACTTTCGGAGATGCCTGTAGTGCACCTTTAGAGCCACCCAGTTACGTTGTGACGTTTGGTACACCCAAAGCATTCCTACGATATCCGGGAGTTGCACAATCTCATGGTCTAAGGAAATGATACTTGACATTAGAAAAGCTTTAGCATACGAACTACGATCTTTGTGCTAGGCTTAGGATTGGGTCTTGTCCATCACGTCATTCTCCACACATGTATCTGAGTTTCCTAGAGGCTTACTAGGGACATGGTGTTGTCTATGTATCCACACATGTATCTGAGTTTCCTATCAATACAATTATAGCATGGATAATAAACGATTATCATGAATAAGGAAATATAATAATAACTAATTTATTATTGCCTCTAGGGCATATTTCCAACAGTCTCCCACTTGCACTAGAGTCAATAATCTAGTTCACATCGCCATGTGATTAACACTCACAGGTCACATCGCCATGTGACAAACATCCAAAGAGTTTACTAGTGTCATTAAACTAGTTCACATCATCATGTGATTAAGACTCAATGAGTTCTGTGGTTTGATCATGTTTTGCTTGTGAGAGAGGTTTTAGTCTACGGGTCTGCAACATTCAGATCCGTATGTACTTCGCAAATCTCTAGGTCATATTGTAAATACTGCTTCCACACTCCACTTGGAGCTGTTCCAAATGGTCGTTCCACTATACGTATCCTGTTTGCTACTCAGAGTCATTCGGATAGGTGTTAAAGCTTGCATCGACATAACCCTTTACGTTAAAATCTCTATCACCTCCATAATCGAGAAACAAATCCTTATTCCTCTAAGGATAATTTTGACCGCTATCTGGTGATCCACTCCTTGATCAGCTTTGTACCCTCTTGCCAGACATGTGGCAAGGCACACATCAGGTGCGGTACTTAGCATAGCATACTGTAGAGCCTACGTCTGAAGCATAGGGGACGACATTCGTCCTTTCTCTCTCTTCTGCCGTGGTCGAGCTTTAACTCTTAACTTCATACCTTACATCTCAGTTAAGAACTTCTTCTTTGACTGATCCATCTTGAACACCTTCAAGATCATGTCAAGGTATATGCTCATTTGAAAGTACCATTAAGCGTTTTTGATCTATCCTCATAGATCTTGATGCTCAATGTTCAAGTAGCTTAATCCAGGTTTTCTATTGAAAACCACTTTTCAAGTCACCCTATATGCTTTACAGAAAAGTCTAGATCATTTCTGATCATGAACATGTCAACAACATATACTCATCAGAAATTCTATAGTGCTCCCACTCACTTCTTTGGAAATACAAGTTTCTCATAAACTTTGTATAAGCCCAAAATCTTTGATCATCTCATCAAAGCATACATTCCAACTCCGAGATGCTTACTCCAGTCCTTAGAAGGATCGCTGGAGCTAGCATACCTTTTAGCATCCTTAGGATCGACAAAACCTTTCTGATTGTATCACATACAACCTTTCCTTAGGAAAACTGGTAAGGAAACTCGTTTTGACATCCATCTGCCAGATTTCATAAATGCAGCTAATGCTAACATGATTCCGACGGACTTAAGCATCGCTACGGATGAGAAAATCTCATCGTAGTCAACTCCTTGAACTTGTGAAAAACTCTTTGCCACAAGTCGAGCTTCATAGATGGTGACATTACCGTCCACGTCCGTCTTCTTCTTAAAGATCCATTTATCTCAATGGCTTGCCAATCATTGGGCAAGTCCACCAAAGTCCATGCTTTGTTCTGATACATGGATCCTATCTTGGATTTCATGGCTCCTAACCATTTGTCGGAATTTGGGCCCACCATCGCTTCTCCATAGCTCATAGGTTCATTGTTGTCTAGCAACATGACCTTCAAGACAAGATCACAGTACCACTCTGAAGCAGTACGCGTCCTTGTCGTCCAACGAGGTTCGATAGTGACTTGATCCGAAGCTTCATGATCAATATCATAAGCTTTCGCTTCAATTGGTGTAGGTGCCACGGGGACAACTTCCTGTGCCCTGCTACACACTGGTTCAAGTGATGGTTCAATAACCTCATCAAGTCTCCACTATCCTCCCACTCAATTCTCGAGACAAAACTTTCCTCGAGAAAGGACCTGATTCAAGAAACAACCCCTATTGCTTTCAGATCTGAATTAGGAGGTACACCCAACTGTTTTGGGTGTCCTATGAAGATGCATTTTATCCGCTTTGGGTTCGAGCTTATCAACCTGAAACTTTTTCACATAAGTGTCGCAGCCCCAAACCTTTAAGAAACGACAACTTAGGTTTCTCCAAACCACTGTTCAAACGGTGTCGTCTCAACAGAATTATGTGGTGCCCTATTTAAAGTGAGTGCGGTTGTCTCTAATACCTAACCCATGAATGATAGTTGTAATTCGATAAGAGACATCATGGTACGCACCATATCCAATAGGGTGCAACTATGATGTTCGGACACACCATCACACTATGGTGTTCCAGGCGGTATTAATTTTGAAACAATTTCCACAATGTCTTAATTGCCTGCCAAAGCTCGTAACTCAGATACTCATCTCTATGATCATATCATAGACATTTTATCCTCTTGTCACAATGACCTTCAACTTCACTCTGAAATTACTTGAACCATTCAATAATTCAGCCTTGTCTTTCATCAAGTAAATATACAGTATCTACTTAAATCATCTATGAAGTAAAACATAACGATATTCACTGCATGCCTCAGCACTCATTGGACTACACACATCAAAGTGTGTTACTTCCAACAAGTTGCTATCTTGTTCCATCTTACTGAAAACGAGGCTTTTCAGTCATCTTGCCTATGTGGTATGATTTGCATATCTCACGTGATTCAAAATCAAGTGAGTCCAAACGATCCATCTGCATGGAGTTTCTTCATGCGTATACACCAATAGACATGGTTTGCATGTCTCAAACTTGTCAAAAACGAGTGAGTCCAAAGATCCATCAACATGGTGCTTCATCATGCGTTTTACACCAATATGACTTACATGGCAGTGCCATAAGTAAGTGGTACTATCATTACTATCTTATATCCTTTTTGGCATGAAAGTGTGTATCACTACGATCGAAATTCAATAAACCATTCCTTTTAGGTGCTAGACCATTGATGGTATTATTCAAATAAACAGAGTTACCATTATTCTCCTTAAATGAATAACCGTATTGCGATAGACATAATCCAATCATGTATATGCAAAACGCAAACACCAAATAACAATTATTTAGGTTTAACACCAATCTCGATGGTAGAGGGAGCGTGCGATGCTTGATCACATCAACCATGGAAACACTTCCAACACGTATCATCAGCTCACCTTTAGCTAGTCTCCGTTTATTCCGTAGCTTTTATTTCGAGTTACTAACACTTAGCAACCGAACCGGTATCTAATACCCTGGTGCTACTAGGAGTACTAGTAAAGTACACATTAACATAATGTATATCCAATATACTTCTATCGACCTTGCCAGCCTGCTCATCTACCAAGTATCTAGGGTAATTCTGCTCCGGTGGCTGTTCCCCATATTACAGAAGCACTTAGTCTCGGGTTTGGGTTCAACCTTGGGTTTCTTCACTAGAGCAGCAGCTGATTTGCCGTTTCATGAAGTATCCCTTCTTGCCCTTGCCCATCTGGAAACTAGTGGTTTCACCAACCATCAACAATTGATGCTCCTTCTTGATTTCTACTTTCGCGGTGTCAAACATCGCGAATACTTCAAGGATCATCATATCTATCCCTGATATGTTATAGTTCATCACGAAGCTCTAGCAGCTTGGTGGCAATGACTTTGGAGAAACATCACTATCTCATCTGGAAGATCAACTCCCACTCGATTCAAGTGATTGTTGCACTCAGACAATCTGAGCACAAGCTCAACGATTGAGCTATTCTCCCTTAGTTTGCAGGCTAAGAAAATTGTCGGAGGTCTTGTACCTCTTGACGTGGGCACGAGCCTGAAATCCCAATTTCAGCCCTCGAAACATCTCATATGTTTCGTGACATTTCGAAAATGTCTTTGGTGCCTCAACTCTAAACCGTTTAACTAAACTATCACGTAGTTATCAAAACTTGTATGTCAGATATTCGCAACATCCATAGACGACGTTTGGGGTTCAGCACACTGAGTGGTGCATTAAGGACATGAGCTTTCTACTGTCCGCATAATTGCTACTGTCAACTTTCAACTATATTTTCTCTAGGAACATATCTAAACAGTGGAACTCAAGCGCGAGCTTACGACATAATTTGCAAAGGTCTTTTGACTATGTTAAGGATAATTAAGTTCATCTTATGAACTCCCACTCAGATAGACATCCCTCTAGTCATCTAAGTGATTACATGATCCGAGTCAACTAGGCCGTGTCCGACCATCACGTGAGACGGACTAGTCATCATCGGTGAACATCTTCATGTTGATCATATCTACTATACGACTCATGCTCGACCTTTCAGTCTCTTGTGTTCCGAGGCCGTGTCTGTACATGCTAGGCTCGTCAAGTTAACCTAAGTGTTTCGCGTGTGTAAATCTGGCTTACACCCGTTGTTTGTGAACGTAAGAATCTATCACACCCAATCATCACGTGGTGCTTCGAAGCAACGAACTTTCGCAATAGTGCACAGTTAGGGGGAACACTTTCTTGAAATTTTAATGAGGGATCATCTTATTTACTACCGTCGTTCTAAGCAAATAAGATGCATAAACATGATAAACATCACATGCAATCAAATAGTGACATGATATGGCCAATATCATTTTGCTCCTTTTGATCTCCATCTTCGGGGCTCCATGATCATCATCATCACCGGCATGACACCATGATCTCCATCATCATGATCTCCATCATCGTGTCTCCATGAAGTTGTCTCACCAACTTATTACTTCTACTTCTATGGCTACCAGTTAGCAATAAAGTAAAGTAATTACATGGCGTTGTTCAATGACACGCAGGTCATACAATAAATAAAGACAACTCCTATGGCTCCTGCCGGTTGTCATACTCATCGACATGCAAGTCGTGATTCCTATTACAAGAACATGATCAATCTCATACATCACATATCATTCATCACATTCTTCTTGGCCATATCATCACATAGCATACCCTGCAAAAACAAGTTAGACGTCCTCTAATTGTTGTTTGCATGTTTTACGTGGCTGCTATGGGTTTCTAGCAAGAATGTTTCTTACCTACGCAAAAGCCACAACGTGATATGCCAATTGCTATTTACCCTTCATAAGGACCCTTTTCATCGAATCCGATCCGACTAAAGTGGGAGAGACTGGCACCCTCTAGCCACCTTATGCACCAAGTGCATGTCAGTCGGTGGAACCTGTCTCACGTAAGTGTACGTGTAAGGTCGGTCCGGGCCGCTTCCTCCCACAGTACCGTTGAAACAAGATTGGACTAGTAACGGTAAGCATATTGAACAAAATCAACGCCCACAACTACTTTGTGTTCTACTCGTGCAAAGAATCTACGCAATAGACCTAGCTCTGATGCCACTGTTGGGGAACATAGCAGAAATTCAAAAAATTTCCTACGTGTCACCAAGATCTATCTATGGAGAAACTAGCAACGAGGGGAAGGAGAATGCATCTAAATACCCTTGTAGATCGCTAAGCGGAAGCGTTCAAGAGAACGGGGTTGAAGGAGTCGTACTCGTCGTGATCCAAATCACCGGAGATCCTAGTGCCGAACGGACGGCACCTCCGCGTTCAACACACGTACAGCCCGGTGACGTCTCCCACGCCTTGATCCAGCAAGGAGAGAGGGAGAGGTTGAGGAAGACTCCATCCAGCAGTAGCACAACGGCGTGGTGGTGGTGGAGGAGTGTGGCAATTCTGCAGGGCTTCGCCAAGCACCGCGGGAGAGGAGGAGTAAGAGAGGTAGGGCTGCGCCAAGAGGGAGAGGTTCTCGCGTCTCCGGCAGCCCCAAAACCCCCACTATTTATAGGGGAAGGGGAGGTGGCTGCGCCCCCTCTAGGGTTCCCTCCCCAGGGGTGGCGGCAGCCCCCAGATGCCATATGGTGGCGGCCAGAAGGGGGGAGAGGGGAGGCGCACCTGGGGTGGGCCTTAGGGCCCATCTGCCCTAGGGTTTGCCCCCCTCCCACCCTTCCCTGCGCCTTGGGCCCTGTGGGGGGCGCACCAGCCCATCCGGGGCTGGTCCCCTCCCACACTTGGCCCATGCAGCCCTCCAGGGATGGTGGCCCCAATTGGTGGACCCCCGGGACCCTCCCGGTGGTCCCGGTACGTTACCGGAAAAACCCAAAACTTTTCCGGTGACCAAAAAGGACTTCCCATATATAAATCTTTACCTCTGGACCATTCCGGAACTCCTCGTGACGTCCGGCATCTCATCCGGGACTCCGAACAACATTCGGTAAGCACATACAAACTTCCTTTATAACCCTAGCATCATCGAACCTTAAGTGTGTAGACCCTATGGGTTCGGGAACCATGCAGACATGACCGAGACATTCTCCGGTCAATAACCAACAGCGGGATCTGGATACACATGTTGGCTCCCACATGTTCCACGATGATCTCATCGGATGAACCACGATGTCAAGGACTCAATAGATCTCGTATTCAATTCCCTTTGTCCAGCGGTATTATACTTGCCCGAGATTCGATCGTCGGTATGCCGATACCTTGTTCAATCTCTTTACTGGCAAGTCTCTTTACTCGTTCCGTAACACATCATCTCGTGATCAACCCTTTGATCACTGTGCACATTATGATGATGTCCTACCGAGTGGGCCCAGAGATACCTCTCCATCGAGTGACAAATCCTAGTCTCGATTCGTGCCAACCCAACAGACACTTTTGGAGATACCTGTAGTGCACCTTTATAGCCGCCCAGTTACGTTGTGACGTTTGGTACACCCAAAGCATTCCTACGGTATCCGGGAGTTGCACAATCTCATGGTCTAAGGAAATGATACTTGACATTAGAAAAGCTTTAGCATACGAACTACGATCTTTGTGCTAGGCTTAGGATTGGGTCTTGTCCATCACATCATTCTCCTAATGATGTGATCCGGTTATCAACGACATCCAATGTCCATGGTCAGGCAACCGTAACCATCTATTGATTAACGAGCTAGTCAACTAGAGGCTTACTAGGGACATGGTGTTGTCTCTGTATCCACACATGTATCTGAGTTTCCTATCAATACAATTATAGCATGGATAATAAACGATCATCACGAACAAGGAAATATAATAATAACTAATTTATTATTGCTTCTGGGGCATATTTCCAACAGGTTCTGCTTCCGGACCTCATTGTAACGGAGCTCAACGAGTACCTCAAATGCAACAATCTGGACAGCCTGAGAAGCGCTAGAAGTGTAGCCGCTTCGGGAAGTACGAGTGTAAGATCTGGAATCGGAACTGGTACGCAGAGTAACCACGGCGTGATACTCATACACTGAGTTAGGTAGACGCTCCCCGTACACACGATAGACTAGAACATCACCGTGAGGGTATAGCCGATGCCACATGTTACTAAGGAGATGCGGCGACGTGTACGGCATCAGCTGCAATTGGCACGGATACAACACCTGAGCCATCTACACTCACAACCTTTAGCATGTTAGCATAAAAATAAAAATCAGTGCATGCAATGCAACAACCAGCTACAATAGTATATCGGCACTCAACTACAACTCGTATCTAACATCCAGTTAACTCGGCGTAGTCTAGCATGGCCTACAGTCAGCGCGGCTCTTATACCAAGCGTTGTGGCACCCCGGCTCAGAGCGACCGGTTTACCCTGCATTGCCAGCCCAGAGACCGTGTCTTCTGGCAACGCACAACAACTTGGTACAGAAAAATAACTGCTTTATTCATGCTATGGAAGCATAGTTCATATTACAATAGTTAGCGAGGCCAAGCGGCACACACGGTGCGGCTGAACAATATGTACATTATTTAGTAAACATAAAGGGGCCTTGATCATGACAACTACGCGGCAACGGAACAACGTCGTAGCGGGACTCCATAGCACATGGACACCAATGTGGACACGATCTAGACTCGGACAGCTCTCCTTTCCAACGAGACTTTCCTGAAATCTAGCATGACACATCAGGTCAGTACATTGAATGTAATTGCAAGCTCACAACAAGGATAAACATAATGACAAACAATATCATGATACTTACCCAATTAATAATAATGCAACAATATATCCAACATGCTGTGAATATGCTCAAGTGGTACTCGTCCCATGGACTGGCTTACCGAACGTGATCATTTCCAGACCACAAACATGAAGAATTCAACGACAATATCGCGATCCTTACGGCGTTCACAACCAGACCACACCTGGTCTAACTCAACCCGATGGCCTTACTGCCATTACCTTAGTTCAAATCTTAGTGTGCAAATTTATTAAGTGTTGACCCATGGTGTAACCTACTTTCGAGCATGTCCGTAACCGTGTACTCGGCCATCGATAGATTAATATACTCTGCAGAGGTAGCACACTAGACCCACACTACTGAACCCAATGCCTCGCACTCCCATTCAGGTGGACCAACGGCATTCCAACGAAACTACTTCATTGTCATGACACTGTCCCAGCCACTCCAACTAAATCCCCATCGGGCTAGTCCTTGGTGGCCCTGTGTCTACCTCAAGACACCTCAAAACCACCGTCGTGGCAACGATCCACTCTGGGACCCAAACACTCAACTCATCAACTGGCACACAAGGTTATGCCTGCTTAGTGGGTGGGCCAGGGTACAGCACGCGCATAACCTTCCCTAGATGGAGGCACCGACCAGAGGCACGCCAATGAAACACATTAATGCCGTCCCATACCGGCAAATGTGGTTGCAATGGGAAAAACTCATTTCAGCGGCACCACGACCTGGTCAACAACATATTCAAGTTGAGTGATTTGTCAGGTTCAATTTAAAGTGAAACTAACTGGTGTCATAATGCCATGCTATGCATCAGTAACATTCGCATCAAATAACCATGAAAAATAACTAAATCAACTACGCTCCCACGAAGCCATCACTAACTCAAGATACATTTCTGGTTAAGATAAAATTTCAATTAAACCAGAACCATTTCTAGCAATCTCATCATTTTTCATCATGCAAGAATAATAATTAAACTAATTATTAATCTTCATGACCATATCCTTTTATTATTACATATACTTAAGTTCTTGTTAGCTTATCAACAAGATTCATTTCAAACTTTCTGTAAATCAAACACACTTAACATGACAAGAATCTAACAGAATATAATTATCATAATAATTATTTTAAATACATGAATAATCATAAGTTCAAGTAGGAAAATCACAAATATTGAAGTGGCACTATGAAAATGTTGATGTGGCTTGCCTTAGTGCTGATGAGGTTCACAAACCTCCTGGTGGTCCTCAAGACAAGCTTGCTCTTCTGAAAATAAATAAAACCACAAAAAGAAAACATCAATAAACCTTCTGAAAATTACCAGAAATTCTAGACAGCAAGGAAAAATCCCATCTTTTGGATGCTGCTAGACTTTTGGACAAAGAACACAATGCAAGAAGAATCAATGCATTTGACCTATAGAGAAAAAGTTGTGGCTATTTGAAGGTTCCTGGATTTAAATGAAAATGATTTAAAAAGAGAACAGGCTGGGGGGTGACGTCGAAGGCATAAACGCTCGGGGCGCCACCACTCGTACCGCTTCACGCGCGTACTGAGTGGCTGACTAGCGGGCCCCGCTAGTCAGGCCAGAAAGAGGGGGAGAGGGAAATAGAGGGATGCGGAGTTTCAGCAGAGCACACGCCGGTAACGAAGGTTCTTGGGGTCAAACGAGAGGGGGGGATCGAAGGAGAATAAGGTGGCGCACCTTCCCGTACCCGTAGCGTGCCTAGAGGTGACCGAACGTCGTCGGAAGCAGCCTCTCCAACGGAGGCAGAGGGCAACGGTCGCCGGAGACGAAGACGACGGCGGCCCAGGGCGGCTCTAGGGGCTCCAACAGGGTGTAACGCCCCCACCGAAGAGTGGCGGTGGCCATGGCAGGGTCGCCCTAGCTTGGAGGGGCTGGAGTTGCGGGGACGATCCGAAGGGGATCGCCGACAAGCTTGGGCTTCGGGACGGCAGCCAGCAGCCTGCTCGGTCGGGCTACAGCTTCTACTACCTTGCGGAGGGTGTGGGAGTAGATGTGGGTGCTCAAGGAGGCTGGGGGGTGGCGGCATTTATAGGCGGGCGGCGAGAGGGGTTCGAGCTCCGCCGGAGGACACCTATCCACTGCGCTCGGCGACGAACGGCGTCAGCCACAGAGGAGGAAGACGATTGAGGTCATGCGGAAACTATTGGCGGGCGTGGACGAGCACAGGGGCGAGGGCGAAGACGACGAGCACAGTGCGCCACACACTTTGTCGTTGGCCGGACCGTGCCCGTGCCCGCTGCAGCGAGCTCCGGCATCGCGGAGTGCCAGGGGGAGTTAAGGGGGTGGAGCGCGCAGAGTGCTAGGCGGCACGTAGAGCGCGTGTTTTGCATGCCAGCACACCCGGACGAACGCGGTCACCGCGTGAACCGTGACATCAGGCCACCCTAAGCGCTAACTTGATGTCTAGCGTGTAGTCCTTGGTGGTTTGAAGTGTTAGCATGGTTGGGCTTGGATCCAGGTGCAGTAGAAATGGATTTGTACTGCTAGCAAGTTTCTGGACAGTAACTTTAGAGGTTTACTGAGGTCAAACAACTGGGAGTTAAGGGCTGGGCTTTGGAGGCTAGCTTACACTTACTAAGGTAAATAGGCACAAGAAAAACCAGTGACAATGGAGCTAGTAAAATGGTAGTTGCTGTAGAAACTACCATTTCTGTCCAGAAATGAATTTATTTTCTGTAGCCAAAATATTCAAAAGAGTGATGAAATACTTTTGCTCAGAAAGGTACCTTGGGGTTCAACGAATAATTGGGGTTTTTCTTAGGGTTTTTTGGGCAAGATAAATTATGGTTGCTTTGGAGCACAAAGGGCTAGCTAGGGTTTTGGAGGGCAAAATGAATATTTTTCATTTAAGAAAAATATTCCAAGCAATATTTTGAGTTGATCCAGAGGTGAAATGATGGTTTTGATGAGGATAGGGAGCACTTGGGTGAAAGTCAAGGGGTACCTAAGTTGTTAAGTCCAAATGAAGAGATTCAAAACTCCAAATTCAAAACCAACTCAACTGAAAACCAGACAGAGACAAAGAGGGCAAAAACTAGGCTATCACATTATCTTATCATATTATATCTATCAGATCTCACTTCGCAAGTGGCCATGAAGGTATTGACAACCCCTTTATCACGTTGGTTGCGAGTTCTTTGTTTGTTTGTGTAGGTGTGTGGGACTTGTGAGGAGCCTCCTACTGGATGGATACCTTGGTTCTCAAAAACTGAGGGAAATACTTATGCTACTGTGCTGCATCACCCTTTCCTCTTGAAGGGAACCCAATGCAAGCTCAAGACGTAGCAGTGGCCAGTAGAGTAGAGGATAGCAAATTGGAAAGATGGTGTAGTTGAAAAAGATCCACATGCGGCAACATGGCAGATGGGGAAATAAAACAAGGGTATGGTTCAAAAAGAGGTAGCATACCTGAGGGTCGGCGGGAAGTGGCTTCGCTTGTGGTCGTCGTCCACTGCACTCACTACGGCAGCGAGCTTGGGGACGGAGGCCATCCCACGCGGGCGCTAGGTCTGAGAGGACGGCCTTGTCATCAGTGCGTGACCTCGCTCGCTGACGACGAGTGTGTCAACGCTGCATGTCCTTTTCTTCCCCGGCGGATCTGTGACCACCGGTGAGGAGGGAGAGAGAGGCCATCTTTTTTATATCTGGACAGAGGATGATAGTGTGGGAAGCATGTGGGCAGCCCTTAGCAATAAAGTGTTGAAGCTCCAGCCTATATATCTTCTTTATACTACTAGTACTGGAGGTGGAGTAGTGGTAGAGTAGTTTATATTTTCTCAGCATACAGTACTAGTTAGTCGTGCTTCAAACGTGAACGACACGCCATTAAAAAAATAGAGATCAATAACTAATGCGGCATCTCGGGCCAACCCGGCCAGATCGCATTTTGCACGAGATATTACACACCATGTTTCGTTGACATGTGGTCCTGTTCCAACATATTAGCGAGACGACAGCGAGTCCTTTTCTACTTGTATTTCCGAGCGGACGTGTAGGTCGGGGCGCCTCTTCGTGTACCATGGCAAACTAGCAACCATCCATCGACTCTTTGCCTTGCCCTCTCGAGTTGGAACTGCTGTCGCACGCTCTTCCTCACTCCTCCATTTGCCTTCACCCTTCCTTCTTCCATTGTTCGATCGTCTTCTCCATGGAGGGAGCAGGCCAGAAACGACCCCGTTATTCTTGCCCCAATCTGAAAGATGACATGGTGGAGGAACTCATTGATCGGTGCGACGTCATCACCTCGGCTAGCATGGCAGGTTCATTCAAGACCATTCTCAACTCAACTAATAACATCATTACAAGGAACCCAAGGGTCAAGGAGCGGTTTGATCTCCCCTATCTTCTTTGTTGTGACCCTGATGACTGGTGCGGGGGACGATGGAGGCCTTTCCTTGTGCAAGTTGATGCCGCTTGATAATGATACGTACGATGTGAAGATGCCATCACTTGAGGGTAAGGCTTGGGCAGGTTCAAATGGAGATTGGGTTGTCTATATTGGGTCCAACTATGGTGGGAACTTGTGAATGTGTACACTCGTCACCGATTTCCACTTCCAAAAATCTTAGTAGAATGCCGAGAGGTTCAGCACACCGGTATTATACGCACGTTCAAATACGATCATGGTGACTGTCTTCTATGGAAGATAGCAATTTGTCGAGTTCCCAACTACTCTTGGAATTACAAGAAGTATGTAGTTTTTGCTATCTTCACCAAGCCCGTTGCCATCCTTCATAGTTCGACTGGATGGATATTGCTCAAAAATCAGTTTGTGTACACGGATGAGTAATGTGATGCAATTCAATACGAGGGCCTTGTGTTTTATTCCACCACTCATGGCACTGTTTTTGCATGGGATCCTCGTAGTTTCGGTACGTTTCTCTTCCACCGTAATTATAATTGTTTCATCCACATGCATGTGGGTTAGCAAGTTTCCCTTTACTAATTAACCTTCTTCTTGTGTTTCCAAGGTCCTATGAACATTCCACCACCTATACATGAAAATTTTTATAACCAAGGAGGATATGACAATGGTGATGATCAGGAGCATGAGGACGAGCAGCGCCCATATACTCAGTGGCGCCTGGCAACTAATTCCGATGGATCACCTCTTCTTGTCTGTATACACCCGACTGCTGATGTTACTACTAAGGAAGCAGGTGTAGTCTCCCATGGTCGCACTCTCTGGACCTATTCCAACACCTGTTGCATGGTATTCGGGATGGATACTAGTGTGCTAGCGGCAACACCTTTTGCTTGGTACAGAATTGATAGTCTTGAAGAAAACTCGCTCTTCCTTGAACAAACCTATCCAATGATGGTGAAAGGCGATCCAACTGCTGTTGACACAACGTTACTACCATTTGTGAGAAGCAACTGTATTTATACCTCAGACATTTCGGTGGTTCCCTACCCTGGTACTGACATAGTAGGCCACTTCAGCCTGCATGATCAGTCCTGCGTTCGTCTCGAGATCGACAATGGATGGCCCTTCCCAGAGAAACACTTGTGGTTCAAAGCAAGCGTTTCCAACACCAAGGATTGGTTGAGTTGAAGTTCATTATTTGTTGTGTGACGAAAACTTTTGTATTTATAATTTATCCTTGTTGTCGTTGTGGGTTGATGACCTATTGTATGTAATAAAATGATATGCTTGTGATAAACTTACTAAATTTATGAATGTCTTTCGAGTTGCTTCTCTGAGTGAGTGGTGCGAGGAGGCAAAAAAATATTTTCTGAATACATAATTGTACGTGCATTGCAACAGGTTATCGGATGAGGCCAATCAACAATAGTTGTACACTATTTGTACTAGCTTCACATGCTTCGCGCGTCGGGAGGGTGTTTTTACTGTAGACATATGTTAATATGTTCGTCGTACGTAACCAGCACCTCGAATCCTCGATACTACTAGTACTATATAAGTAGTAGGAGTAGTAGGGTGGCATGGGCCAGAACAAGCATTCACGTCCAGGAGGACGGCACACGGCACCAGCACGACATCCATCTGACACCATATTTCTTGGAGTCCGTGATAGAGCAATCTCTTCAACCTCGTCGTTTCTCTAACTCAGCCATCGCGCGGCGGGTGAGGTGGGGGTCTACCGATAGTCGGTTTCCTCGATCTTGCATGCTTCTTTCTTCTTGGAGTGTGAGGAAGTAGACGTTGCTTACTCACATCTAGTCTCATGTCTAGCCCCTATTCTAGTACCAACAAGTGCACTAGTCTCATCTCTAGCCTCTGTGCTAGCTAAAAGTGCTAGAACATCTACTAAATTGCGCTCTATTAATATATCAATGTACTCTTCTTCCCAGTACCAAAACTTGCATCCATTCCACACAATAAAATTTTTAAGTTAGCACAACCAGTCTAATCCAAGAGCACAACCGAAGATTTGGTCGGGTTCTTCCTCCTTTTGCCGACACGCGGAACATCCAGCATCCAAGTCGTGTCATGCAAGAAAATAGAGTGGTAGTTGAATCCCCGTGATGTGCATCTTGGGTTAAATTGTAAATAGAATCTTACTACTCTTGAGTAACTCCAAAAGCGGCCACCGAAGATCTTTATTGGATTTGTTTTTCATCACCAGCATGTCGAGGTGAAAGATGTGCAGGTTCAGTGGGTCCTCTTGCATTTTCACTAACATGTGGGACCGCATGTGAGCAAACAGACGATGGGCTCCACGCATCTGCTGGCTGGCTGACAAAAGAGATAGAGGAGGGTTGAGCACGAACTCTAGGAAATTTGTTCTACGTAACCAACACCTCAATATAGGCTTGATATAGTGGGGTGTGGCATGGACCATAACTAGCATTCACGTCTAGCAATCCGGCACACTCCACCCACACGAGTCCCATATGACACTAATCTTCTTGGAGACCGTGCTACATCCATCTCTTCTCCCTCCTGTTTTCGCAACCATCATGCGGTGGGCGGGGTGGGAGTTTGCCGCTACTTGGTTTGCTCAACTGCGGTCACACTTGTAAGTGAAAATGCAACACCGCACGCATTCCCCCTTGAGCAGCGTGCCAGACCAACCGTGTGGGGGTGCGACGCGAACACGGCAGGCTTTTCCTTTTGAACTTTTAACTTGTAAAATTTGGTTCTGCTCCATGGCACGACCGATAGATAGGAAATAACGATTTTGCCTAGAGTAATGAGAAGTTTGGTTCTGGCGCCGTTCATGCATGGAGTACGTACGATAATTATGAAGTTGATGCGGAAGGTAAGATAATTACTAGTAGTACTATATACTACTACATGGATTTGACGAAAAGATAAAAATACATATGGATCCATCAACGACATCCTCACGCCCTAGTGCGCCGGGTCACCAACCAACGTGTGGGGAGCAGCGACGTTGGCGGCGAGCTTAACGTGCTTCTGAACAATGTTGTCCAAGGTTGCCCTGTAGTCCAAGAAGGCCAGCATCCTATCGTCCTCCTCTTCCATGTAGTAGTCCTTGTGGACGATTTGCAAGTAGACATGGGTGATTATGTCGATGGTGTCTTGCGGCGCCAGGCATTGCGCGGCGAGCGCGACCTCGAGGTGGACATTCTCCGGCGCAAAGGCGGGCAGTCACAGGGCCACCAGAGCGTCGAAGAGGTTCTCACCATAGTGGTAGTTGAGGGTGGCGGGCATCACAGATCCTGGACGCGTCGGCTGGAGGCGTACGTCAAAGTCGGCCGCGAGATTCTTGACGACGGTGAACTTGTTGAGGAAACCGATGAGGACCTCGTCAAACAAGGAGATGAAGCTTTCGTCCAAGTGGCCCCTCACCCTGGCGGCCTCAAGCAATACCTAGCAACGTTCCTCGATGTCGGGCCGCAGGCCGGCGTCGTGGACCATCTGGCCCAGCCGGCTGATGCTCGCGCTCATCGCCTCCATGGGTCTAGCTTAGCTTCTAGTCAACTGACCTTGTGATTCGAGTGATCACTCTTGCCCTTGGTTAGCGTGCGTAGGTGCGTAGGATTTCATACTACTCCTCGGCCCTCTACTGCACCTACCTTTGGCAGTATGATAGGTGGGCCAGCCACCCATTGGGCCCACGTGTCATTCACCCAAAGGCAGTTGCAGTAAGTCAATGAAGCTGCGTCCCCCTCTGTACCGGTGCAGTATAGTAATCTCACCGGACCTCTAGTTGGGGCCAAACGAGAGAAGTTTGATGTTTATTGGTTTATTGGTCTGCTTTGCATTTTGCGCCAAGTTTTGACCTTTGATTTAACTAATAAAATGTTAATGCATGTAAACAAAAATGTTGTGTAAGTCACCTTACGAAAACCAAATAATCCCAAAACACTTAGGCATGGTATATTAACTCCCTCCTCGTTTCTTATTTCATGGCATATCAACAAATGAGAGATATGGGCCATGCATGCTTTCAATGACTTGAGATTATGAAACATGACATGCAGTGTTTAGTTCATTGCATGTAATCCTATTAATTAGCAAAAAGACATTAAGTTCTCTCGCCGATAGGACTAAAACAATACGCCATGTATTTATTTACAGAGGGAGTAGTACATTTTTTGTGACATGCATTACTAGATATTGCTGGTCAAATACTAAAATCCAGATGGACGTGGTAGTACTCCTAAATCCAGACGGTGGTGCTACTAGTACTAGTAGTAGTACTACAAATGTAGTAGGAGTACTAGCACTGTACTACCCGTTGGTCAACTTATTACGTGCTGCTCCTCACAGTGAAGTGACAAGACCCTGCGCCGGAGATGACACCTGAGTATAGGCGCTGTGTTCGGCATACCATAGTCAGCCTCACCATCTGCTGTCACTATCATCATGGCTGTAGAGCTAGCCTGCTTACAACTAGCCATGTTCGACATAATTTCCCGTGCGTAGATGCCCGTGCATTGCACGGAACACCAAGATTTGGGGTGGACGGCGCCGCCAGCGTCCATCGCGCCAGAGTTTTTCACGGCCTTCTACATGTGGTGGGGAGGAGATAAGGCTGATTGTGAGAGACAAGGAGTTGTTTTTAAATAGGGAACAAGTGCGGGCATGTTTTTGCAATAATGGATAAGTTTGGTTTGTAGCCGTCGGATCTAGATGCGACGGCTATTGGTGAAAGATGGGAGGCACAACATCATCACCAACTCAGGACCTGTCTGATTCGCAGAATTTTGAAAACACAAGAATAGGACACGACAATATTACAAGTTTCAAACTGATATTACAAATGTTAGGAGTAATGCTGCACCTACGAAGAGGAAATTACTAGGAAGTTTACGTAAGATCTTTCGTTACTTTAGATGGATGTAGCATTGCTGTAAAAACTAAAATCCACCACCCTGACAAGTCACTAATGGGCAAATAAGTTTTCGAGTCTCCGACCACTTGATGTTTCGAAAACAAATTCAGCTTCTGTGGAGACTTTGTCATTTAGGTTTAGACGCTTGCGGTGATCAGCACGCCATTCATTGTTGCGCCAGAGAACGCCAAACCTCATTAACTTGAGCACACTTGCCTCTCAAACACAGAACCCGGCCAATTTAATCTCAGATGTGTTGCCTCGGTAGTCAATCAAATCAATTTATGTAAGATGGAGATCAAGGCACTCGATGACATTGTTATAGTGCAGCACATTTTTCACTTTCAGTTTTTTTTTTATCTGCAAAAGAAGAGAACATATTAGAGCAGCTGGCTGTATAAGATTGCCGTGTCATCAAGAGGTACCAATATCATTCGCTCATACGATAGGGCTGGCTAGTGATATTTTTCGCTCTCTCTCCCTCTCTCTCTCTCTCTCTCTCTCTGTTTCCTCTCATTTAACTAGGAGCACGTGACGAGCTTAGGCATTTGTTGCCTTCCACTATGTGGCCAATGCCATATTTCACAAAAGATGCCACATAACACTACAAAAAAAAGACACATCCATGACATTTTGGGCCGAATAGAATTTTTTTCTGTCATACATATGACACTTCTATGACTATAATTGTGGCAAAACCCGGTATCATCATAGATGTGGTGGGCTCCGACTTCTATGACTAAAAATCATGACAAAAAATGGGCTTTTCGTCCTGGGCGGGCCAGAGACGCAGCTGCATGACATTCTTTGGGTCGTCCATGACGGAAAAAACTGTGGTAGAAGCGAGGGCGACGAAAATTTCGGGGAGTTCCCGGTTACGGTGGGTGTTCGGGAGCCGAGCGATGCGCCTTTTTCTCGTACACGTACGCGCGTGTGTGCGAGGCATTGGCTCTAACTGAACCCGAGTGAGGCGTTGGGCTCTAACTGAACCCGAGCGATTGCAGTGCAGGCTACGCGTTACTGAACCCAAGCGATCGATCGATGGATGTTAACTGAACCCGATCGAGCGATTCCTTCACTCTTGCTGCTAACTGAAGCCGATCGATGCTACCTCTATG
>NC_041391.1:123898419-123956914 GCF_002162155.2 Triticum dicoccoides
CATTGCCTCTGGATGAACAGGACCCCGACCGATCGAGCTGGTTGGGGCTAGATGAACAGGACCCCGTGGAGGGCTGGATGAACAAGACGACCCCGTGGAGGGCTCGATGCACAGTAGACGTTGGAGGGGTGGATGAACAGTAGCCCATGGAGGGGTGGTTGAATAGGAGCCCATGGAGAGGGGTGGTTGAACAGTAGCAGGCGGAGTAGGGCGCGGTGGAGGATGGATGAACAGGAGCCCATGGATGAACTGTCACATGTGGAGGCTGGAGGAGGTCGACGGTGGATGAACAGTAGCCCGTGGAGGCTGGAGGAGGTCGACGGTGGAGATGAACAGTATCCCGTGGAGTCCCGTTTTGCGGTACGCCACACCCCTCCCGATGAACAGGACCCCCGTTTCGACCATAGCGCTCCAACATAAGTCCGTTTCGTCCGTTTTGCGGTACGCCACACCCCTCCCGATCAACATGACCCCCGTTTCGACCGTAGGAGGTCCGTTTCCTCCGTTTTGTGGTACGCCAGACCCCTCCCGATGAACAGTATCCCGTTTCGAACATGGGTGGTCAAACACAAGGCCGTTTCCTCCGTTCTACAGTACACCAGGTCTCGTTTCCATCGCCTGTTGCGTCCAAGACGGTTGGCTCCCATGCGTTATGTTGCCTCCTGATGAACACGCGCATTCCGTTGCCTCCCCATGAACACGATGCATTCCGTTGCCTCCCCATGAACACGACGACGACACTGTTTCTCCGTTCCGACCCAGCCATGTACACTAGCCCTGGCCGTACGTATATGTGCGCGAGTAGGCGTTCGAGACCCCGCCCGTATGTACACATATGTGGCCGTATTTTCTTTCTTGTGCACGGGCCACTATACGTACATGTACATGCCACGTGCGCGCCTCTACTATGACACGTGCACGCCTCTACATCGACTAGTATATATGTACGCACATGTTCGCGACCAGAATGACGAGCTGTGTACGCTTCGACCAGGTGGGTCCCGACTGTCAGGCATTTCCTTGCGTGCAAAGATGTAGCTGATGGGTCCCAACAGTCAGGTGGGCGAATCATTTTTTTTTGCCCGGACGCACTTCCTTGCGTGCGAAGATGTAGCTGGTGGGTCCCAGCGGTCAGGGGGGAAATGTTTTTTCACGAAATAAGGTGGCCCGTCTAGTGGGCCCCTGCTGTCAGGTGGAGGAATAATTATTTTTTGCGTAATAAGGAGGCACTTCCTTGCGGCTGCCGTGGACCGAGCTGTCAGCCTCTCCATGCACAGTACTCTTCCGATGGAAGTTGGTCGTTGACCACATTGACCATGCCGCGCCGAGAGCACCACTGCGGTGGACGATGGCAAGGCCTAGGAAGGGGACGACACGGAGCCGAGGAAGACACAGCAGTGGATGCCCACGCGGAGAGGAGTACGAGGATTCACTAGTTCGGCTGTGGTGTGAGGCTGCCGTTGCCGCAGAATAACAGGGGGTGTGGGTGAGTAGAGGGATGGCCTGCTAGCAGTGGGAGTAGTAGGGGGCAGTGAGGTCTCCGCGGTATCACACCCGGCCACGGGAGGCAGGAGCACGCGGCACGATCGGAGCTGGTTTGGGTGGCTAGAGCAAGAAGACGAGAGGTTGAAGAAGCACTACGGCCGTTGGATGAACATCGTATGGTAACAGGAGCTAGAATCATTGATATTGACTAATTTCGCAAAGCCATCCATCCCTGTCATCTTGGTAGGCCCACAAGTCAGCCTCCCACTTTGCTGGGTTCCAGCTGGCAGGGGGAGTATTCATTTTTTTGTGCGTAATAAGGAGGCACTTCGTTGGGTGCGAAGATAGCTGGTGGGTCCGACCTGTCAGCGGGGGTGTCACACCCTAGCTAGTCATGCATTAGAGTGTTGCATCATGTTTACTCTTTCATCAGAAACTTGAAATGGGGATCTGTGAAACCCTCAGAATCATCTTGAAAATGACCCAAATGAAAATTTCTCCAAAATGATCCAAGAAAAATGCTCATGTTGCTCTCTGAAAATATTGGACAGAGATAAAAATCAAACCAATAATTTTAGTGGCTCATGGACATTTATTTTGGGCATTTTGAATTAATGCATAGGTATTTGCATTGGAATTATATTAATTATATATATTAATATATGCCCAAAAATTATGCCATTTGTAAAAGAGCTTTGGAATAATATATAAGGCTCCTGCAAAAATTGGCATAAGTTAAATAAATGATTTAATATATTAATTAAATCAAAACAAATGTCAGAAAATTTAAAAAAAACAGAAAGGAATACAGGAGGAGCTTACCTGGGCCCCTCCACTGTGCGGCCCAGCCAGCTGGCTGGCCCAGCCAGCAGCCGGCCCAGCCCACCTCCCTCCTCTGTCGTCTTCGTCCAGACAGAGGGAGGGGAGTGTGGCCGGCGCGCGCGCGCGCCACCGCGCCACGCCACCTGCTCGCCTGCTTGCCTGGCCTCCTCTCCTCGCCTCGATGGCCTGGACGACGCCACGCCTCTTCCTCTCTCTCTCTCACTCTCCCCCGGCTTCTCCCTCGCTCTCTCTCGCTCTCGGCCGAAGCACACCGTCGCCGCCGTTCGCCGTAGCCACTGACTCCGGCCACCCCTCGCTCCCCCGAGTAGCTCAGAAGCTCCGCCACAACTCCCTCTTCCTCCCCACTGCTCCACGAGTCCCCGGAAGCCCTGCATCGCCGCCTCGTCGCCGTTCCCCTCTTCGGACTCCGATCACCGTCGCCGACGAATTCACCGTCTCCAGCGCGTCCCCGAGCCCACTTCGACGCCCACTGCAACCGCGGTGAGCCCACGAGTCGTTTCCCCCTCTCCTTCCCCTCGTTCCCTCACCGTAGCTGCATCTCCACCACGGCCGAACCTCCGCCGTCGCCGAGCTCGCCGTCGACGTAGCTCCGGTGACCATTTGGTCACCCCGACGAGTCCAACACGTTCGCAAGAACCAGTAGAGCCCCCCTAGCGCCTCACTTTGCTCGACTTCGAGCTCCAGCACCAATCCCGCGCACGACCGAACCCCGGCGGCCGCAGCCGAGCTCACCGCCGTCAACTCCGGCCACCCCGACCCCAACTGACTCCGCCAAGAGCCGCGGGTCGTCCTCAGCTTCACTCCGGTGGTCGCCACGGTCCATTTGGTGGCCGAAACAACCAAAACCACTATCGCCGCCGCACTGTTGGTCGCCGCCGGCCAGAACTCCGGCGAGCTGACGTGGCCTAGATGATTAACCACTAATCCACCACCCCCAGACGCTGACAGTGGGTCCCCAGGGCTTAGTCAAAGCTAACCAGCCCCGGGTCAACGTGGGATTAGCCCCTGGTCACTGACGTGTGGACCCCACACGTCAGGTTTGACCCGAGCCAGCTCTGTTGACCTGCTGATGTCACTGTGATGTCAGGCTGACGCAGTAAATGTAATTCTGGATTTAAATTTAATCAGGAAATTCCAGAATATTATTTAAACTTCAAAAATTCATAACTTTTATTCTGTAACTCCAAATTGGACAAATAATATATGAAAAATGATCAGAAAAATCCAATCTATCCATCTGTACTATTTTCATGCATGATCAAACAAGTTAAATTGATGTTTTAATCAGAACAAGAAAAGGCACTTTAAAAGGCCATATTTGAATTTGAAATTTGAATCTTTGATTCAAATTTGTTCAAACCCTCCTGGCTTTAGTTGCATTAGCCCAACACACTCATATTGCCATGTTTCATGCATGCATCATATTGTTGCACATTGTTTGGTGATGCCTGTGTATCGTTATCCTTTGCGACAGGATCTGTCCCCGAGGAGTACCGTGATTACCCTAACGAAGAGTCGTATCCGTGCAACGAACCATCAGGCAAGCAACCAACCATTTGATCATATCGATACAATCCCATGTTCTCGCTCCTGCTCTCTTTTACTGCATTAAGACAACGCGATTCAAGCTGCTGTGTGCTACGGTAGTTGAACCCATTTCCTCTGCATGACCTGTCATTGCCACAGTAACTAGATGAAACCCACTAGCATGTGTAGGAGTTGATTGAGCCATATGTATGTGTTGTTCCTACCTTGCTATGCCTGCTATGCTTAGAGTTGTGTCAGGTCTGGTTCATCTGGGAGATGGGCTAGAGTGAAATGATTATGTCGGTAATGAGAGTGGTGTGGTGAACACGATTTGGTAAAGGTATCGATGAGAGGCCATGTAGGAGTACATGGTGGGTTGTTTCATTGAAGCCGACCCTAAGCACTGAGATCTGTATGTGTGATTTAAGAACCAGCTACTACCATGCATTGGGCCCGAAACCAATGGACCCTCTCGACTTCTTATTCACCCTAGCTCTCCGTCCAGGAGTTGCAAGTAGTTTCTGGTGTTTGTAGCCTACTGGAGGCCGTGGACAGCGCTGACCGTAGGGGTGGGCTGTGATGCGGTAGGTACGTGGCCGGGTGTACCGAATACCCATTAGGTATCTCGGGAACCCTGTTCACATCGTTCGGGGCCGTATGGGAAACCTCGGCCGGACTCCCTGCGGATGGAACCTGAATAGGCGATAAACCTGGACTGGAGCCTTAGGTGATTAGGTAGGTCGTGGCCGACACCCACGTTGGGCTTCCGCTTGAAGGTTGCCGAGTACATGTCGTGTAAACGACGGTAAGTGGTGAGAGCGTGTATGAAGAAGTACACCCCTGCAGGGTAAACATGATCTATTCGAATAGCCGCGTCCGCGGTAAAGGACTACTTGGTTGCCTATACAGTTCATAGATAAGTAAATGGAAACTACTAAAAGCCTCAAGATAAGTGTGAGTGCCGAGGATGGCTCTTCCGTAGGAAGACGGAGGTGGATCCTCGGTAGTGTATTGAAGTGGTGAGTAGTGGACTCGTGTGCGCAAAACTATTTCAAATTGGAGTATCGTAGGATAGTCTAGCCAAGAGTCAAAGCTGGCTTGCTGCAATAACTCCACCAACCCTTCTTGATACTATGCATGTTTGTAGGATCTGATGTAAGTCTTGCTGAGTACCTTTGTACTCATGTTGCTATAATCTACATTTTTACAGAAGACGCTGCAACCCCTTCTGATGGGTTCTATGTAGACGTTGACATCAACGAGTAGGCTAAAGACCCAGGTGGTGACCCTGAGCTTGTGAAGGACCACGTAGTATAGCCAGGCTTTCCAAGCCTCTTTTATTTTACTAGTTGTCTGTACTCAGACAAGTTACTTCCGCTGTTGGCTTGTATGATTGTATGACTTGTATGTTGGGTCGTGAGACCCGTACCTTTGTGTGTATGCTATGTATGGCTCCCTGAGCCTTAAATAAAGTACTTGTGTCGTAGAGTCATGTTGTGATGCTTCGTTGTATTTGCACATATCGAGTATATTGTGTGTATGATTGAAATGCTTGGTATGTGTGGGATCTGACTATCTAGTTGTTTATCTTTAGTAGCCTCTCTTACCGGGAAATGTCTCCTAGTGTTACCGCTGAGCCATGGTAGCTTGCTACTGCTCTGGAACACTTAGGCTGGCCGGCATGTGTCCTTCTTCGTTCCTGTGTCTGTCCCTTCGGGGAAATGTCACGCTTTGAGTACCGGAGTCCTGTTAGCCCGCTACAGCCCGGTTTACCGGAGTCCTGCTAGCCCAGTGCTACAGCCCGGACCCACTTGCTGATGACCGACACGTTCGAAGCTGGGTCATGGATGCCTGTCCCTGTAAGTCTGTGCCACTTTGGGTTTACGACTAGTCATGTCAGCCCGGGCTCTTTATCATATGGATGCTAGCGACACTATCATATACGTGAGCCAAAAGGCGCAAACGGTCCCGGGAAAAAGGTAAGACGACACCCGTGGGAATACCGTGCGTGAGGCCGCAAAGTGATATGAGGTGTTACCAGCTAGATCGATGTGACATCGAGTCGGGGACCTGACAGCGTTGGCATCAGAGCCGGACTGCCTGTAGGTTCTCCAAGCCAAACTGGTCGATGTTGAGTCTAGAAATTCTTTAGTTATATGTAGGGGAATTGTTTGTGGGATGGAACGTAAGGCTCTTTTTACTCCTTATACCTTATGACTTTCTGATCTGAGTCAGTCCATTCTTCCACCGGGGGTTAAGGAATTAGGATCTGTTCTCTCTATCAGGATCACGTGTTACTAATCAGTAGTACCTTATAAGTTTGATGGTTACAAGCCTAGTTCAGTTCTGCTACCACATTATGTTGTTAGAATGGTTCCAGAACTTTGATATGATGATGTTGGGTGTGTATGAAATCCTTTGTCAAATGTCTCAATATCCTTTTCGAGCGTTTACAGCTGTTATGCTGCCGAAATTTTGCTAGAAATTCTAATGCCCTTGCATTATGATTATCCTTTCAGATGGCCAATCGCGACCTCAATCAAGTGGTTCGCCTGACTCGATGCCTAGATGTACCCGGCCGTACTGCTAAGTTGGTCAGGGTAATGACTGAGGCTGGATACCGCTGGTATCCTGAGTACACGGTCGAAGAGCAATTCCGAGATTTTAATCAAAGCCAGTATCTCTGCACTGTCAGGATATTTCCATCTTATCTTGGATCCACTGAGCCTCTTCACTGCTCCTATGGACTCGGGGTTACTATCGAGATGGCTGTGCAGGATGCCGCCTACTCTATGATGACCATTATGCGAGTCAGATCTGGTCTATTTCGGGACTCTGACTTCCGGTATATGCCAGGATCACTTCCGGGAGCACAAGGATATCTCCAAGCTATTTATGCTGACTCCACTCAGGAGGATTCACGGACTCGCACCACTGCTGAGATGCTCGAGGATAAGGACCGTGAAAATCGGGCCTTAAGGTTAGAGCTCTTCAATACCCGTGCTGACCACTGGGCCACTTTGACTCGGTTCGCACCAGCGGTGCAAGCTGGACATTCAGATATGCGCGATCTCTATCCTGTGAGATCTGCTTTGCCGGACGTGATGGTTTGGCGTGATGTAGGAGGCATCACCCCACCTCGCGGTCCCCGCAGGCCACCGTTTGTTGGTCCAAGGCCTCATCCTAGCCCCTATGGTCCACAAGCTCCGCGAGACCGTCTGTTTCCGGATGATCACGTTGAACTTCCGGGCTATGGAGGTGACTTCTATGAGGACTACTACGGATCAGTTTGAGTTAGTAGTAGTATCACTAGTTCGCACTAGCTATGTCGTCTATCGTCCTGCGTGACTCGTGGGATATGACCTAGTTTGTACTCTTTCCGAAGATGTAGAAAAATAATGTATAGGAGCTTGAGATGCCTCCGATGAGATGTAATCCTCTTTTCACCGTATTAGTACTTTGCTTGGTCTTGTACTAAACCTGTATGGTGTGTATGACGATGGAATAAAGAAGCAGTTTTTGTATCTACCATGTCATACGGATGATCATCTTGCATTTCGAGTTATTCCTTACATTCTATATCCTATGTCGGAATTTTATAATTCTGACTAAATCATTGTCTTGTTTACCTAGGATGGTCAACACGCGCGCTAACCCTGCTTCCCAAGAGCAGGCCGAAGGCAGTGAAGCCAGGAATGAACATCTGCCTCAACCTCCTTCACTAGCCGAGGTTATGATGGAAGCTGAGAGAAACAAGCGAGAGACAAACCGTTTGCTGGAGCGTATTGAACAGAATACAGCACACCATCAGAGGGCTAACGTGGTGTCACTCAGTGATTTTATCAAATTGCATCCACCCACGTTCCGCCACTCCGTCGAGCCTCTCGACGCTGATGACTGGCTTCGCAGTATCTCTCATAAACTGCGTTCCGCGCTGGTAGCGGAGGCTGACAAGGTCACCTTTGCTGCATATCATCTTGAAGGCCCCGCCAGTCTATGGTGGGAGAATTATGGAGCTATGCGCCCAGCAGGCCATGTCACAACTTGGGCTGAATTCAGCGACGCTTTCCGTGAACATCACATTCCGGAGGGTCTCATGGACCGTAAGCGTGAAGAATTTTGCAATTTCACCCAAGGCCGACTTTCTGTGGATGTCTATAGCAGGGAGTTTGGTAATCTTGCACGATATGCAACCGAGGAAGTTTCTACTGACGCCAAGAAGCAAGCAAGGTTCCGTAAGGGCCTTAGTCCTGAGCTTCGCCGCGACCTCCGTCTGCATGAGTGCACATCCTTCTCGAAACTTGTCAACAAAGCCATCAGTGCTGAAACTGGTCAGACTGACTATGACGCAACACGCAAGCATGGACGTGACATGGGTTCCTCATCCGGTGCTGGTCCTCAGAAGCGCCGTGTGTGGGTACCCAACACCGCCCTGCCACCCAGGTTCACACCGAGGCCATCTTTCCAGGCGCCTCGCCCCGCTCAACAGTCTGCTCCAGCTAAGCCCTATGGGGGTCCAACCAATAATGCTCCTCCACGTACCAGTTCCGTGACTTGTTTCAAGTGTGGGGAATCTGGTCATTATATGCGTGAGTGTCCCCAGACCAACCCCAATCAATCTGCTAAAGCTGTTGGCCGTGGCAAGCCGACAGGAAAAGTGTTCCACGCTAAACCGGTCACCGCTTCACGTGGCCATGTCAATTGTGTCTCTGCCGAAGAAGCTCAAGAGGATCCCAACGTCGTTCTCGGTACGCTTCTTGTTAATTGCCACCCGGCATCTGTTCTTTTCGATACAGGAGCCTCTCATTCTTTTATATCTGAAAATTATGCTCGTTTGCATAACGTTGCATTCTGTGACTTGCCATCCACTATGGAAATCTCTACCCCTGGTTCTAGATGGCAGACCTCTAGGGTAAGTTATGGAAATGAGATCCAAGTCGACAGACTTGTCTTCCTTGCATCTTTGATAGCCCTTAAATCTTCAGATATTAATATCATTTTGGGTATGGACTGGATGTCAGCTCATCATGCCCAAATCGATTGCTTTTCTAGGACTGTCCAACTCACCCATCCTTCGGGCAAGATAGTCAATGTCTTGACCCGAATAGCCAAGCGACAATTATATTCTCTTAACGCCAACCCTTTGCCAGACCTTGAGGACGTTCCGATAGTCCGAGACTTTCCGGATGTCTTTCCAGAGGAATTGCCAGGTGTTCCACCTGACAGGGATGTTGAGTTTGTAATAGACCTCATCCCCGGAACCGTTCCGATTGCTAGAAGACCTTATAAGATGGCACCCCTAGAACTAGCCGAGCTTAAGAAACAACTCGATGAGTCCTTAAAAAAGGGTTTCATCCGCCCTAGTTCATCTCCGTGGGCTTGCCCCGTCCTATTCGTCAAGAAGAAGGATGGAACGGACCGGATGGTTGTTGATTACCGACCTGTCAATTTGGTCACAATCAAAAACAAATATCCACTTCCCAGGATCAACGACCTGTATGATCAGCTCGCTGGATCCTCAGTCTTCTCTAAGATGGATTTGAGGTTGGGCTACCATCAAATCAAAATCAGAAACGGGGACATTCCTAAAACGGCCTTTGTTACTCGTTATGGCCAATACGAGTACACCGTCATGTCCTTCGGTTTAACCAACGCACCAGCCACCTTTTCCCGGTTAATGAACTCAATCTTCATGGAGTATTTGGATAAATTCGTCGTAGTTTATCTTGATGATATACTCATCTACTCCAAGAACGAGGAAGAACATGCCGAACATCTAAGACTAGTGTTGCAGAAACTTCGAGAGCATCGCCTTTATGCCAAATTTTCAAAATGTGAATTCTGGTTGCCAGAAGTGACCTATCCGGGTCATGTAATATCTGGTAAAGGTATTGCTGTTAACCCTGAGCGAGTTCAAGCCGTCCTTGATTGGACTCCACCCGAATCGGTCAAGCAAGTTCGGAGTTTTCTAGGCTTAGCGAGCTATTGCCGTCGCTTTGTCGAGAACTTCTCCAAAGTTGCTAAACCCCTAACCGAACTCCTCAAGAAAGATAAGAAGTTCGAATGGACTCCACAATGTGAGCACAGTTTTCAGGAACTGAAAAGACGCCTGACTTCTGCTCCCGTGCTGGTACCGCCAGATTTCTCCAAGGACTTTGTTATCTACTGTGACGCCTCGCGACAAGGACTAGGTTGCATTCTCATGCAAGATCGACACGTAATTGCTTACGCTTCACGGCAATTGCACCCACATGAGGAGAATTATCCTACTCATGATCTAGAGCTTGCAGCCGTAGTCTATGCACTTAAGACCTGGCGACATTACCTCCTCGGTAATCATTGCGAAATATTCACTGATCACCAAAGTCTGAAGTACATTTTCACCCAACCGGATCTGAATCTCAGGCAAAGACGTTGGGTTGAATTGATCACTGACTTCGACTTAGGAATAACCTATACCCCAGGGAAAGCCAACGTCATGGCTGATGCGCTAAGTCGTAAATCTTATTGTAACAACCTGATGTTACAACAAAGTCAACCGCTTCTCCATGAGGAATTTCGGAAGCTTAACCTTCACATTGTACCTCAAGGTTTTCTCTCCACCTTGGTGGCAAAACCTACCCTTACGGATCAAATTATCAAAGCACAGAAGGTAGATCCGGGAATCTCCCGCATCAAGAGGAACATTCAGAAAGGAATTGCGGGTTGTTTCTCCATTGATGATCAAGGAGTCGTATACTTCGGGAATCGACTAGTAGTTCCCAAAGTGCGCAACCTAAGGCGTTTGATCCTTAAGGAAGCTCATGAATCTCCTCTCACCATTCATCCCGGTGGTACTAAAATGTATCAGGATCTACGCCAGAGGTTCTGGTGGACTAGGATGAAGAGAGAAATCGCTCAGTATATTGCTAATTGCGACGTCTGTCGTCGTGTAAAAGCAGAGCATCAACGGCCTGCTGGCACCCTTCAACCATTAGCTATTCCTGAATGGAAATGGGATAAAATTGGTATGGATTTCATTACCGGTTTTCCCAGGACCAAAAGAGGGAATAATGCTATTTTCGTCGTGGTCGATCGTCTTTCCAAAGTAGCTCATTTCTTACCTGTTCGTGAGAGTATAACCGCTAGTCAGCTGGCAGACTTATACATCTCCCGAATAGTGTCCCTCCATGGTGTCCCTTTGGAAATCAATTCGGATCGAGGAAGTCTTTTCACCTCTCGATTTTGGGAAAGTTTCCAAAATGCTATGGGAACCCGTCTCTCCTTTAGCACCGCTTTCCACCCTCAGTCAAGTGGTCAAGTGGAACGCGTCAATCAGATTCTAGAAGACATGCTTCGAGCCTCCGTTATCTCTTTCGGAATGGATTGGGAGAAGTGCCTTCCATTTGCCGAATTCGCTTACAACAACAGCTATCAATCTAGCTTGGGTAAAGCCCCTTTTGAAGTTCTCTATGGACGACGATGTCGAACACCCCTTAACTGGTCAGAGACCGGGGAAAGACAATTCTTTGGCCCGGATATGATTCAGGAAGCAGAAGAACAAGTTCGTATCGTTCGTGAAAAGTTGAAAACAGCCCAATCCCGTCAAAAGAGTCAATATGACCGAAAACATAAGGCTATGACTTTCGAGGTTGACGAGAAGGCTTACCTTCGGGTCACCCCTCTGAAGGGAACCCATCATTTCGGTATCAAAGGCAAATTGGCTCCTCGTTACATTGGACCTTTTCGCATTCTTGCCAAGCGAGGAGAAGTTGCCTACCAATTGGAATTACCTCCGCACCTCTCCAGAGTTCACGATGTCTTCCACGTTTCTCAACTCAGGCGTTGCTTCTCGGATCCTATCCGCGAAGTGGACCACGAAACGCTTGATCTCCAAGATAATCTTACATATAGAGAGTACCCCATTCGTATCCTCGATCAGGCCGAACGTACAACGCGACGTCATAATATCAAGTTTCTCAAGGTTCAATGGTCGCACCATTCTGAAGATGAAGCAACTTGGGAAAGGGAGGATCGTCTTCGACTTGAATATCCCGCCTTCTTCTCGGAGGAACCCAAATCTCGGGACGAGATTCTTTTGAGTGGGGGTGAGTTGTCACACCCTAGCTAGTCATGCATTAGAGTGTTGCATCATGTTTACTCTTTCATCAGAAACTTGAAATGGGGATCTGTGAAACCCTCAGAATCATCTTGAAAATGACCCAAATGAAAATTTCTCCAAAATGATCCAAGAAAAATGCTCATGTTGCTCTCTGAAAATATTGGACAGAGATAAAAATCAAACCAATAATTTTAGTGGCTCATGGACATTTATTTTGGGCATTTTGAATTAATGCATAGGTATTTGCATTGGAATTATATTAATTATATATATTAATATATGCCCAAAAATTATGCCATTTGTAAAAGAGCTTTGGAATAATATATAAGGCTCCTGCAAAAATTGGCATAAGTTAAATAAATGATTTAATATATTAATTAAATCAAAACAAATGTCAGAAAATTTAAAAAAAAACAGAAAGGAATACAGGAGGAGCTTACCTGGGCCCCTCCACTGTGCGGCCCAGCCAGCTGGCTGGCCCAGCCAGCAGCCGGCCCAGCCCACCTCCCTCCTCTGTCGTCTTCGTCCAGACAGAGGGAGGGGAGTGTGGCCGGCGCGCGCGCGCGCCACCGCGCCACGCCACCTGCTCGCCTGCTTGCCTGGCCTCCTCTCCTCGCCTCGATGGCCTGGACGACGCCACGCCTCTTCCTCTCTCTCTCTCACTCTCCCCCGGCTTCTCCCTCGCTCTCTCTCGCTCTCGGCCGAAGCACACCGTCGCCGCCATTCGCCGTAGCCACTGACTCCGGCCACCCCTCGCTCCCCCGAGTAGCTCAGAAGCTCCGCCACAACTCCCTCTTCCTCCCCACCGCTCCACGAGTCCCCGGAAGCCCTGCATCGCCGCCTCGTCGCCGTTCCCCTCTTCGGACTCCGATCACCGTCGCCGACGAATTCGCCGTCTCCAGCGCGTCCCCGAGCCCACTTCGACGGCCACTGCAACCGCGGTGAGCCCACGAGTCGTTTCCCCCTCTCCTTCCCCTCGTTCCCTCACCGTAGCTGCATCTCCACCACGGCCGAACCTCCGCCGTCGCCGAGCTCGCCGTCGACGTAGCTCCGGTGACCATTTGGTCACCCCGACGAGTCCAACACGTTCGCAAGAACCAGTAGAGCCCCCCTAGCGCCTCACTTTGCTCGACTTCGAGCTCCAGCACCGATCCCGCGCACGACCGAACCCCGGCGGCCGCAGCCGAGCTCACCGCCGTCAACTCCGGCCACCCCGACCCCAACTGACTCCGCCAAGAGCCGCGGGTCGTCCTCAGCTTCACTCCGGTGGTCGCCACGGTCCATTTGGTGGCCGAAACAACCAAAACCACTATCGCCGCCGCACTGTTGGTCGCCGCCGGCCAGAACTCCGGCGAGCTGACGTGGCCTAGATGATTAACCACTAATCCACCACCCCCAGACGCTGACAGTGGGTCCCCAGGGCTTAGTCAAAGCTAACCAGCCCCGGGTCAACGCGGGATTAGCCCCTGGTCACTGACGTGTGGACCCCACACGTCAGGTTTGACCCGAGCCAGCTCTGTTGACCTGCTGATGTCACTGTGATGTCAGGCTGACGCAGTAAATGTAATTCTGGATTTAAATTTAATCAGGAAATTCCAGAATATTATTTAAACTTCAAAAATTCATAACTTTTATTCTGTAACTCCAAATTGGACAAATAATATATGAAAAATGATCAGAAAAATCCAATCTATCCATCTGTACTATTTTCATGCATGATCAAACAAGTTAAATTGATGTTTTAATCAGAACAAGAAAAGGCACTTTAAAAGGCCATATTTGAATTTGCAATTTGAATCTTTGATTCAAATTTGTTCAAACCCTCCTGGCTTTAGTTGCATTAGCCCAACACACTCATATTGCCATGTTTCATGCATGCATCATATTGTTGCACATTGTTTGGTGATTCCTGTGTATCGTTATCCTTTGCGACAGGATCTGTCCCCGAGGAGTACCGTGATTACCCTAACGAAGAGTCGTATCCGTGCAACGAACCATCAGGCAAGCAACCAACCATTTGATCATATCGATACAATCCCATATTCTCGCTCCTGCTCTCTTTTACTGCATTAAGACAACGTGATTCAAACTGCTGTGTGCTACGGTAGTTGAACCCATTTCCTCTGCATGACCTGTCATTGCCACAGTAACTAGATGAAACCCACTAGCATGTGTAGGAGTTGATTGAGCCATATGTATGTGTTGTTCCTACCTTGCTATGCCTGCTATGCTTAGAGTTGTGTCAGGTCTGGTTCATCTGGGAGATGGGCTAGAGTGAAATGATTATGTCGGTAATGAGAGTGGTGTGGTGAACACGATTTGGTAAAGGTATCGATGAGAGGCCATGTAGGAGTACATGGTGGGTTGTTTCATTGAAGCCGACCCTAAGCACTGAGATCTGTATGTGTGATTTAAGAACCAGCTACTACCATGCATTGGGCCCGAAACCAATGGACCCTCTCGACTTCTTATTCACCCTAGCTCTCCGTCCAGGAGTTGCAAGTAGTTTCTGGTGTTTGTAGCCTACTGGAGGCCGTGGACAGCGCTGACCGTAGGGGTGGGCTGTGATGCGGTAGGTACGTGGCCGGGTGTACCGAATACCCGTTAGGTATCTCGGGAACCCTGTTCACATCGTTCGGGGCCGTATGGGAAACCTCGGCCGGACTCCCTGCGGATGGAACCTGAATAGGCGATAAACCTGGACTGGAGCCTTAGGTGATTAGGTAGGTCGTGGCCGACACCCACGTTGGGCTTCCGCTTGAAGGTTGCCGAGTACATGTCGTGTAAACGACGGTAAGTGGTGAGAGCGTGTATGAAGAAGTACACCCCTGCAGGGTAAACATGATCTATTCGAATAGCCGCGTCCGCGGTAAAGGACTACTTGGTTGCCTATACAGTTCATAGATAAGTAAATGGAAACTACTAAAAGCCTCAAGATAAGTGTGAGTGCCGAGGATGGCTCTTCCGTAGGAAGACGGAGGTGGATCCTCGGTAGTGTATTGGAGTGGTGAGTAGTGGACTCGTGTACGCAAAACTATTTCAAATTGGAGTATCGTAGGATAGTCTAGCCAAGAGTCAAAGCTGGCTTGCTGCAATAACTCCACCAACCCTTCTTGATACTATGCATGTTTGTAGGATCTGATGTAAGTCTTGCTGAGTACCTTTGTACTCATGTTGCTATAATCTACATTTTTACAGAAGACGCTGCAACCCCTTCTGATGGGTTCTATGTAGACGTTGACATCAACGAGTAGGCTAAAGACCCAGGTGGTGACCCTGAGCTTGTGAAGGACCACGTAGTATAGCCAGGCTTTCCAAGCCTCTTTTATTTTACTAGTTGTCTGTACTCAGACAAGTTACTTCCGCTGTTGGCTTGTATGATTGTATGACTTGTATGTTGGGTCGTGAGACCCGTACCTTTGTGTGTATGCTATGTATGGCTCCCTGAGCCTTAAATAAAGTACTTGTGTCGTAGAGTCATGTTGTGATGCTTCGTTGTATTTGCACATATCGAGTATATTGTGTGTATGATTGAAATGCTTGGTATGTGTGGGATCTGACTATCTAGTTGTTTATCTTTAGTAGCCTCTCTTACCGGGAAATGTCTCCTAGTGTTACCGCTGAGCCATGGTAGCTTGCTACTGCTCTGGAACACTTAGGCTGGCCGGCATGTGTCCTTCTTCGTTCCTGTGTCTGTCCCTTCGGGGAAATGTCACGCTTTGAGTACCGGAGTCCTGTTAGCCCGCTACAGCCCGGTTTACCGGAGTCCTGCTAGCCCAGTGCTACAGCCCGGACCCACTTGCTGATGACCGACACGTTCGAAGCTGGGTCATGGATGCCTGTCCCTGTAAGTCTGTGCCACTTTGGGTTTACGACTAGTCATGTCAGCCCGGGCTCTTTATCATATGGATGCTAGCGACACTATCATATACGTGAGCCAAAAGGCGCAAACGGTCCCGGGAAAAAGGTAAGACGACACCCGTGGGAATACCGTGCGTGAGGCCGCAAAGTGATATGAGGTGTTACCAGCTAGATCGATGTGACATCGAGTCGGGGACCTGACAGGGGGGCACATTTTTTTCGCGAAATACAGAGGCCCTTCCGGTGGTTCCCAGATGTCAGGTGGAGGAATCATTATTTTGCACGTAATAAGGAGGCATTTCCTTGTGTGCGGCCATGGACCCAGCTGTCAGCCTCTCCACGCACAGTCTACTTCCGATGGTGTTGTTCGTTGACCATGTTGACCACGCCGCGCCGAGCGCATCCAAGTTGGTGGATGACAGCGAGGCCCCGGACAGCAACGAGCCGGGGATGGGAAGACGCGGGAGTAGAGTCGCAGATGGAGAGGTGTACGAGGGTTAACTGTTTCTAGTGCGGTGTAGTTCGGCAGTCGGTGGAGAAGAACAGGAGGTGTGGAGGGGTGGAGGGATGGCCTTCGATTCGGATGATAGATCTCCTTCTCTGTAACCGACTCTGTGTAACCCTAGCCCTCTCCAATGTCTATATAAACCGGAGGGTTTAGTCTGTAGGACAAGACAACAATCATAATCATAGTCAAGCTCCTAGGGTTTAGCCTCTACGATATCGTGGTAGATCAACTCTTTTAATACTCATATCATCAAGATCCATCAAGCAGGAAGTAGGGTATTACCTCCATCGAGAGGGCCTGAACCTAGGTAAACATTGTGTCCCTAGTCTCCTGTTACCATTAGCCTTAGACGCACAGTTCGGGACCCCCTACCCGAGATCCGCCGGTTTTGACACCGACATTGGTGCTTTCATTGAGAGTTCCACAGTGTTGTCGCGATAAGGCTTGATGGTCGTCTCGTTGTAAACGACAACATCACCTCTTGGGGAGCCCTGGCCCTAGGCTAAACTCTCCGGTTGGGCAGCTTCGTCATGACTGCCCTATCGGCTGTCGCACCGACGATGACTTCTCATGTCATCAAAAACAGCCTCCACGTCGATTCAGAACTAGCCGGGTAGATGGACCCAATGGAGCACTCCTCCCTTAATGAGCTCTTGGATCGCATCGCTGCCCTGGGCGTCACTACGGACTATGACCGGATCGGGCTTAAACCCGACCAAAGGGATATTTACTCTCCGCCGGTCACCCATGAGATAGCAGTAGTGGAAGAGCATCATACGAATTCGCCCGCTATTTTGAGGACGAACTATGTCCGGATTTCTGAGCTCTCTGAGCCGGACACCCGCTCGCTGGAGGACATGACCAAAACCCCGAATTGAGAATCGGGCAGCGGGCTGAAGAAATTGGGCAACATCCCAGTGCCCGAGCCATTAAACTCGGAAGCTTCTTTGCCCCTGGGTCTCACATTGGGTCAGGATTCGAATTCAAAACCACCCACCCACCCAGATTTATTCAATCTTTCGCATATCAGACAAGAGCCCCAAGAGATAGTACATCATTACTGGGCCAGATTCCTCCTTGTGATAAACAAGGTCAAGGACTATCATGAGGAAGACGCAATCTCCCTGTTTTGCAAAAATTGCAGGGACAAAGGGATCCTCAACGCTATAAGTCGCCGTGACATAGTACACTTCGCTGACTTAGCGGGCATAGTGCAGAAATACTGCGCGATGGAATGCACTTGTAAAACCCAAACAAACTTCTGGGATAATCCGGCTCTCACTAAACCCTTCGTCCGAACTAAAAGGGCAAACTCTCGTAAGTTACCCGATTTAATTACCAAAAACCCAAAGCCCGATGAAAGGCGTGGAACTATATTGGAGGAATGGCTCAATGGGCCATGCAAAATTTACAGCACACCGGATACCACGCCAACACACAGCCTTAGAGCATGTTGGATACTCCGGCAGGTAGCAAAGAGCGGCGAGGATCTCCTCATAAACCATACAGCAGAGCAACATCCCGCCGGAAATAACAATACGGTATTGACAGTCTTTTAGACTTTCTCATCAAATAATAGGCGCAAGTGAGCTCAGTGCAGTCTCACCGAAGTTTGCCACGTGGCAACAATAAATCCGTGGAACGACACGGCCATAACTTTCAATGCCAGTGACGAACCTCAATTCGGAACAGTCCGGGCACCAGTCACATGGGTCCTTAGTCCAATCGTGGACGGTTTCTGGCTCACTAAAGTGCTCATGTACGGCGGGAGCGTATTAAACCTCATCTATGAGGAAACCCTCAACAAGATGGAAATTGACAAGGGCCGCATCGAGGAAAGCAGCACGTCCTTCAGGGGAATCATCCCTAGTCGGGAGGCACGGTGTGCGGGAAAAATCACATTGGATGTGGTATTCGGCATGCCAGAGAATTACAGGTCCGAAGAAATCACGTTCCAAGTGGCCCCGTTTAGCAGCGGATACCACGCCCTCTTAGGGCGGGACGCATTCACGATCTTTCAAGCTATACCCCATTACGGGTACATGAAGCTCAAAATGCCCGGACTCAATGGAATCATCACTTTAGCTAGTGACCCGGACATTGCACTCCGCGCTGAAAATAAAACTGCCGCACTAGCCCTAGAGGCATTATCCGAAGCCCTCGCGGCCGAAGAACTAACAACACTGCATGCCACAGTGGACAGAGACGACGTGATACTCAACAAGCGACCGAAGTCGACCTCTTTCAATCCCACATGCGATAGAGTCAAATTCCAGGTCCACCCAACGGACCCCACGAAGACAACTACCATTGGGACACACTTTGACCCCACAATGGACATCGCACTGCCAGATTTCCTACGTGAGAATTGGGACATTTTCGCCTGGCATCCTTCAGACAAGCCGGGCATCCCATGCAGGCTGGCCGAACACAGCCTCAATATACTGAAAGGATACAAGCCAGTAAAGCAGAATCTTAGGGGCTTCTCAGAGCCTAAGCGGCAAGCCATGGGAGAAGAGCTAGCCAAGCTACTCGAGGCCGGATTCATCAGAGATATAAAACACCCGGATTGGCTCGCAAACCTGGTAATGGTGCCAAAGAAGGACAAATCCTGGCGCCTATGTGTCGATTTCAAGGACCTCAATAAGGCTTGCCCTAAGGATCCCTTCCCCCTACCTCGCATTGACCAAATCATTGACGCCACCGCAGGACACGACTCACTGTGTTTCCTCGATGCATACTCTGGATACCATCAGATAAAATGGCGGAATCCGACCAAGCCGCAACGGCCTTCGCAACGCCATATGGCCCCTTTTGTTTCAACACTATGCCTTTCGGGCTCAAAAACAACGGCGCAACCTATCAACGCATGATTCAGACATGCCTGGAGAAGCAAATCAGCAAAACAGTGGAGGTATACGTCGACGACGTGGTCATCAAAACAAGACACGTCGAAACTCTAATAGATGACTTGAGACTAACGTTCGACAACCTCCGAACATACGACATCGAGATCAACCCAGAAAAATGTGTCTTCGGCGTACCCTCAGGGAAATTGCTCGGCTTCATTGTTTCCAATAGAGGAATCGAAGGAAATCTGGCAAAAATTCGAGCTCTGTCACAATTGGCTATCCCAACAGACCTTAAGCATACCCAGAAACTAACTGGATGCTTGGCTGCCTTAAGCCGCATTATTTCTCGATTAGGAGAAAAGGCACTACCTCTGTATCGCCTTCTTCGGCGCAATGAACACTTCGAGTGGACGGATGCGGCCATGGAAGGACTGGAAGAAATAAAGACCCTATTGGCTAGCAATCCAGTCCTGACCGTGCCAAATACTGGCGAACCAATGCTATTATACATAGCTCCGACACACCAGGTTGTAAGCGCAGTGCTCGTCGTCGAACAAGAAGCAGACGGACACAAGTTCCCGCTCCAAAAGCCGGTATATTACGTGTCCACTGTCCTCACTCCATGCAAATCCCTATACCCACACTATGAAAAGATAGTATACGCGGTCTTCATGACATCCGGGAAGCTACGACACTACTTTCAAGAGTGTTCAATTATGGTGGCCTCCGAAGTACCACTCAGTGACATAATAAATAACCGCGACGCTACGGGCTGGATTGCCAAATGGGCTATTGAGATCCTTCCGTTCGACATTACATACAAACCACGGCGAGCCATCAAGTCGCAAGTACCGATTGACTTTGTCGCCGAATGGACAGAAGCCGAACACCCTAAAGAGTACATCGCCTACTCCAATTGGATCATGCACTTCGTCGGCTCTAAAATGCTGGCCGGGCTGGGAGCAGGTGTTGTCCTGACATCCCCCACTGGAGACTCGGTCCAATACGTACTTCAAATATTATACACAGAGTTCCAGCAATGCGGCCGAATATGAGGCTCTGTTGCATGGTCTTCGGATGGCAGTCTCCATGGGCATCCAACGGCTAGGAGTGCATGGGGAATCGAACCTCGCAATATCACAAGTGAATGGAGACTTCGATGCCAAGGATCCAAAAATGGCGGCCTACCATAACATCGTCCTCAAAATATCAGCTCGGTTCGAGGGGCTCGAATTCCACCATGTGGTCCGAGAAAACAATCAAGCGGCAGATATCCTTGCCTGCATCGGCGCTAAATGCGACCCCGTCCCACCTAATATCTTCTTGGAGAGGCTGTTCAAGCCATCCGTGGTATGGGAAGGGGAGTCCGGCAATACCAGCCCCTCTCCAAACACAACCCTAGAATCCGAATCATCTGATGTAATCGGAAGCTCTACCACGGTAATAACACCTTCGGCCCATGAAATCATGGCTGTCATTGCCCCATGGACCGAGCCCTTCTTAGTCTACCTAAATAGGCAAGAGCTCCCTGAGGACCAAAATGAGGCACGTTGTATTGTGTGACGTTCTAAAGACTACAAAGTCCATGAAGGAGAGCTCTACAAGAAAAGCACTACCGGAGTGCTCCAAAGATGCATCTCCGAAGAGGAAGGGCGGCAACTCTTAGCCGAAATCCATTCCGGACTCGGAGGGCACCACGCTGTAGCTCGGACTCTTGTAAGCAAGGCCTTCCATACAGGTTTTTACTGGCCGACAGCCAGGGCAGAGGCACATGACCTTGTCCAACATTGAGTTGGTTGGCAAATCTTCGCTAATCAAAGCCATATGCCCCCTACCGCTCTCCAAACAATCCCCATAACTTGGCCCTTCGCGGTCTGGGGGTTGGACATGGTCGGACCTCTTAAAGGGGAAGTCATAAGAAAAAAATACTTATTGGTCATGGTGGACAAGTTCACCAAATGGATAGAAGCTAAACCAGTTAAAACGGTCGAATCTGAACCAGTGATAGACTTCATATCCCCCACAGCATCATCACTGACAATGGCTCAAATTTCACAGCCGATGAGGTGAAAACATGGTGCAGCAACATGGGCATCAAGCTCGATTATGCCTCTATCTATCACCCCCAAACAAACGGTCAAGTGGAACGTGCAAATGGTCTCATCATGAGCGGCATCAAACCCAGACTAGTGCGATCCTTGAAGGAATCAGACACGCATTGGGTCAAGGAGCTCGACTCCGTACTCTAGGGGTTGCGGACCATGCCGAATCGTACCACCGGATACACACCATTTTTTATGGTGTACGACGCAGAAGCACTGCTACCCTGCGACAAAATCCATGACTCACCTCGCGTGCGCAGGAACAAATAGAAGGAAGCCAAACTAGATCGGCAGGACAACTTAGATGCCCTGGAGGAGGAGCGTGAGTCGCAAAAGCCCGTTCCGCATTCTATCAGCAGCAGGCTCGAAGGTATCAAAGCCGAGATGTACGGGCCAAAACTTATAACGTTGGCAAACTAGTTCTACGCCTACCGGAGAAGAAGAAGGACAAGCTCAAACCCAAGTGGGAGGGTCCTTTCATCATTGATAAAGTTCTCACCGGAGGAGCGTACCGTCTGCGCAATGCATCTGATAACAGACTCGAGCCGAACCCATGGAACGCGGCCAGACTCCGAAGATTCTACACCTAGTGCTGAACTCAGTGTTCATCTCCTTACCTCCGCTCTTTCAATTATGTCCTCCTTTTCCTTTCTCGCCCTCTTTACCTTTTTCACATAAAGCCTTACATAAGGTACGGATGCTTTGATCAGTCCGGCCGCACTACGCGTGCTCATTATACGTGGCAGCTTCCTATACGGAAGCTAAACATGATTACTCTAATGGCTCCCTGCCAACCACATATGCGTTTTATTTCCATATGTGCCTTTTCTTCACCATTATATGCATCGGTATGACTTAAGTTTTGGCCATGCTGGGTTTCCTGGCTCTTGTGTTTATGCCCTAGGCTCCCGTTAATTCTGCTAGGGCATAAGGGGAGCACCTCTGTGATTGTTACTGCCGGTTGAGCCGGATGTGTACCTCAGACTGGGTGAAGCCGAAAGCTAGCGTTCTTAAGGGTATATTCAGTCGGTGAATAAAAGATGTTTTCGTTTATTACAATGTGAATCCCCAGATGTTTTGTTTCCTGCGCTTCTTTTCGCAGTTTGGACATGCACATTGATGCATGTGCACCCAGGGAAAGGAACGCCTAACGGAACTATTTTCTCTGGAAGATGTTTCTTACTATCCATGTAATATAACATAACTAGTTGGGTACCTATCTGTTCAAGCACTTATGGCCCCTATGCCTGGTTTCCATGCATACCCCGTTTTTTCATAACTGTGCGGGTATTCAGATACACTTCGGACTGTCGGGACCGGGGGTTGAAGCGAAAAGGCCTGCCATGACAAATGATTTACAATCCGGCTAGGGACTACATAGGTCCATTTAATTACATAGTCACTTGGACTGGCTATATTCTTCTTCTATACCATCCAACAGGCTGTCTAGCCTACAATCCTGTTGGGAATACTTTGCGGCTAATGCTACTTGGTCATATACCAGACTTACGGGTATCTCTTGCCCATCTGACCCCACCGGTCCGACTTCAGCCATATGGTTCGGGTCAGCCTTGGCATATCGTGTCTTCACCATGGCCCAGGCTTCACTCGCACCTTGTCGGCAAGCTGATATCTTCCATAATCAGAAGCACCGCCGTGCTCCTTTAAGCATCTCCACAAGATCGCTCATGCCTCATGGCAGGGAAGAAGAATGCCACAAGGCCTGGGCAATACCCTGCATCACCTGCCGAGCTCGCTCGCGCAGTTGTGAAAGATCTTGCAGCAAATCACCTGCAGATCTGGGCCTCTCCTCTCCAGGACAGCACGTCAGCATACCTACAGACATAACGATGTTAATTCGATTCCTCGCTGAACTATCCTGCAGCTGGTTCAAAGCACTTACTATAAATGCCGTGTCAAAGCCTCCAGTTCTCCTTTATGGAGTCAGCAAGGTAAGACCAAACATCTGCCCATTCGACGCTCAGTAGGATATTGGCATCTTGGAGATTATTTTTCTCTTGAATAACCTGCATCAGCACGCGCTCACCTACCTTCAGCTGACTTCACATATGTGGCTCACTATCTTTCGCGATCTTCGGATTCTCTCCGGGGTTGCTTGCAGAATCTTTTGTTAGATTCGTCAACTACGCGGAATACATAACTGGTACGCGTCCTTATAAATTCCTTTATCAAGGTCAGTATTACCAGAAGAGGCCTTTTGGAATTCCTCTACTCCGGCAACTGTGGCCTTTAGCTGGGTCTAGCATTCCTCTAGCTCCTGAGATAAATGGGTATTCTTCTCTACAAGAACCTATACATATAATGATCCTCAAATAAGCTCTGCCAACTGTTTCAAGTCTCAAGGGCTACTACTACACATACTTATCAAAAAATTCTTACCCGTATATCGTTCGCATACTGGTCCTTCACTTTGGCAAGTCCATCTGGAGCGGCGCGAATATATGTGTCTCCGGAGTTGAAGGCATTGAAAGCCTCCTCGGAGAAAATACCATTGCGGAGTACGGCCTGTCTACACCGGTGATTCATGGCACTCTCCGCTTCGGAGTTTGTAGTGGAAAGCCTGTCCGCATCCTCTGTTGGAGGGCAATTCAGCATTGCCCCCACGTCAGCCTTCACCCGTGAGTCCAGTTTAGGAATCCGGTTGCTTGAGGTGTGGTCGGCAGGATCTTCGGATATAGTACGGCGACTGCTTTTGTTGCCGGAACATAACGAAAACTATCACATTTCATTAAAAATCATGGGGCAAGTTTAATTTGTACCTCTGTCCCGGTGTCTCAGTCCTAACCACCTTCCTCTTAACCCTGCCCGGCCCGGATGCCCTTTGCTAATGAGCCCCTGCGTGCTCGGCACGGCGTCCTGATGGACGTTTCTTTTAAAATACAACATATGCGTGTAAGGCATGGCATAATTCGGAAGTTAGGGCTCCAGCTTTACTTACATTCGACACCGGGAGCAGCCCGGGATAATCGGCAAGGATGGCCACCAAGGCGCTGTCACGACTTGCTTCATAGAATGTTCCGTCGACAAGCTCCACGGATATATCAGGATCTTCTTCAAGTCCGGGGTCGAGAGCCCGTCCAAGATCCTCTGGCTGCGGAGGTGGGCTATTGAACTCTTCTACGGCCCTTCTCAGTTCCTGCTTTGAAAATAGCAGGATGAATGATTGGTGACAAAGGACACAAGAATGAATAGAGTCGAGTGAAGAATGACATCTTACCCAGCTTGGGGGGTTGTACATGGAAAATCCATCCCGCGGCTTAATGTGAAGGAACTCCTCTTCTACCCCTTTTTATAAATCGGACAATATTCTCGCTAGAGCGGTGGCAAAATCCGGACCTTTACGACCGCAGCGGGTGGCGTTGTCTTCTCTGTTGAAGTGCCACATGGGTTTCCCCCGATATTGAAGTGGCTTCACACCCCGCATTATGCATATTTACATGACTTCTATTATTGTCAATCCTGATTGGGCCAATATTTTCATCATGCCCATCAGATAGAGGACTTCTCTGTCGTCTTCCTCCTGGGGGCTCCGTGGGCGCCAACTTTGGTGTTTCTTTAGCGGGGCATTGTTGAACTCAGGGAGGCCTGGCCAGACTGTGTCTGGGAGGGGAACGTCATCCACATAAAACCACTCTAAAGGCCAGTCTTCAGATGCCTTCTTTGGAGTGCCGGACAGGTATCCGTCCTAGGCGACGCACATATTTCGGCTCTGCCCATTTGATATATAGATGCCTCGTGATTACGAGGGACGAGGTAGAATAGCCTCTTCCATAAACTAAAATGAGCTTCGCAGCCCAAGAATAGCTCCCAAAAGGCGACGAACCCTGCGATATGCAGTATGGAGGCAGGAGTGAAGCTATGCAGCTGGAGGCCGTAGAACTCCAGTAGCCCGCGGAGGAACGGGTGGATTGGAAACCCAAGTCCTGTCAGCAAATATGGGACAAGGCATATCTGCTCCCCTCTAGATGGGTTTGGAAAGTCCTCCACTTTCTCCCCGCCGTTATAGGTGGCTAGTCCGGCTCGGACGGGGACCATGTATGTAGGTGGAAGAAACCCTTGGGTCTTCAAGTCTACTAAATGGCTATGGGGGACAAAACACCTTTTCCAGTCACCTGGCGCAGAGCTATGGGAGCAAGAAGAGGAGCTGCGGTGACCGGCCATGATGGAATGGATTTTTCCGGACGCACTCTATTGAATGCTTGCTTGGGAGAAGATGGTGAGATTTGGATCTGAGGATCCCCGTCTCTTCAAATAGACGGTTCGCTTACAGGTTCAGGGTGGCAAATGTAAAAATGCCCCGACTCCTCGTATTCTCTCGACACGTGGAGATGGCCATTATTGAAGCAGAGAGGCCGAGGAGTACAAAATTAATGGGAGGCGAGACACAGTCCGCTACTACTGGTACATTGGATTTGGAGAAGAACCCGCCTTGCAATGATGAAGACAATCTGTGCGCCGGACTCATCATCATTGAAGGCTGGTTCGAGGGCTACTGAGGGAGTCCTGGATAAGGGCGTATCCGGATAGCCGGACTGTTGGACTATGAAGATACAAGATTGAAGACTTCGTCCCGTGTCCGGATGGGACTCTCCTTTGCGTGGAAGGCAAGCTTGCTGATTTGGATGATAGATCTCCTTCTCTGTAACCGACTCTATGTAACCCTAGCCCCCTCCGGTGTCTATATAAACCGGAGGGTTTAGTACATAGGACAAGACAACAATCATAATCATAGGATAGCTCCTAGGGTTTAGCCTCCACAATCTCGTGGTAGATTAACTCTTGTAATACTCATATCATCAAGATCAGTCAAGCAGGAAGTAGGGTATTACCTCCATCAAGAGGGCCCGAACCTGGGTAAACATCGTGTCCCCAGTCTCCTGTTACCATTAGCCTTAGACGCACAGTTCGAGACCCCCTACCCGAGATCCGCTGGTTTTGACACCGACAAGGTGGTCCCGGCGGCGCTTGAGGAAGAAGACGAGAGATTGAAGATGGATGCCGGTCGTTGGATGTAAATCCAATGGCTAACATGTTAGAATCATTTCTCGACTAAATTGACAACGACTTGCGTTGGCTTCGACCTATTGGCCCACATTTCAGCCTCCAAAAATGTGGCACGTATTCAACCCATTTTTTCAGAATTTACTGTCTTTTTCTACGCTGTAGAATTTATAGTCAATTTGATCTTCTTTTTTGAATTACAGCCATTAGCTGGGCTGGGTGAACAAATAATGTAGCATCCATGCGGCCCATTTATTTTATTTCCTAAAAAATTACAGGCCATTTGCACTTTCACGAAATACACGATTTTGCTGGGCTGATTCTAATTATAATGTTGTGTTGGGCCAGCAATGTTATGAAAAAATAAAAAGGGGCTGAGAATTTTGTTATAAATATATTTAAATAATAAGTGATATTATTATATTCATCCTTCAATCTTACCAAGCTTTTGTACACAATCACTAGGATTTTCGTGCCAAAACAATCCAAGATTTTATTGTTAATAAATTATTTTTATAAGTTAATAAGATGTGGGATATTGTTTTCTTACATATGTAAGTATGTGTTAAATATATGATGACAATAAAAATAAAATATTATAACATATACAATAATTTAAATATATATAATATAGTTAGAAGGGAAACATAAGTTGGACCTGGGGTTCCTATTCTTATATAGAAAAATAGAACAGACCTCTGCGTTTTCTTTAAAAAAATACATAAATTGGGCTGCCGATATTCAGGAAAAATAAAACCTCGGATGGGAGGTTCATAGGCCGGTCGATACATGACGACCCTCAAGAAAATACAAACAGGCCTATGGACCTCACATCCGAGGTCGTCGGCTGCGCATGTTAAAAATGAAAGCCTAGACGGGGCAGCCCAAAACCCATCTGATACTTGCTGCCCTAGTGATAATAAATGATACCTGCCAGCTCCCTGGCTTCGTTGTGAATTTATCTCCTATAGTAACTATGTTGAAGCACCTAAAAAAATGTAACTATGTTGACAAACCCATGGGCCCCAATGTCAGTATAGCATTAGGAGGAAGTATTTTTTTGACGAGGCACTTGCTTGCATACGGCCATAGACCTAGTGGGTCCCGACTGTCTGCCTCTCCACGTACAGTCCTCTCTAGATTCCTCGCATTTGTTCAGCATGTTCACAATGGTAGACAGCAGCGTCGCGGCGAGCGCACAAAGGCCCAGGAGGGGATCCGACCACCTGAGGAAGTGCCTTTTATTAACGAAACTACTGAACTAGCCTAGTGTCCAAGTGACACTACCCAACAGCTATTTCTTGCCTCTGCCTTTATTGACATGTGGGTCCCCATTGTCATCTACGCACACCACGTCCAATACTTGCCAAAACATCGTCCCTCATTTTCCCTGTGTTTCGCACAATCGACATTGTGTGGGCATTTTGACTGTGCATCATATGAAGATGTGCTATGCATGAATGTTGATCAGCATGATGTTAACTGGCTGGTAGTTCCATTTTCGACCATGAATAAAACTTCCAACATGATGTTAGACCTGTTTGAAAAGGCCGTGTTAATATAAATGCTCTGCCTCTGAAAGTTGTAGTTTCTTATCTGAAACTGAAGTTGCAGTTTCTTATCTGAAACTAAAACTTGCAGTTTCTTCTCTGGGAATCACATTGTCTACACTTTTATACTCCTACGAAACTACATTTTTTAAGTGCTAAAAATAGATCTCTAGAATTCATAAAATACTTCATATGGTCAATACTGCAAATCTGAAATTCAAAATACATTCATATCTGAAAGTACTCTCAAAATACACAACACAAAACACAGTTCACAACCTACAAATACTAACAACCCTAAGCTCCTCCTGACAATTCACAACCTGCCCGGCTATTGGGTTGGGGGGGGGGGGCAGTCCCCTCCTATTCCTTGGCGGCAGACAGCCGCCCCGTGAGAAGATGTGAACGGCGAGGGAGAGGATGGCGGGGAAGCATCATCGGGCCAACTGCTTTTCTTCTCTTGCAGTTGGGTTCGGTCGACGAAGACTCCACCAGCTCGCTATGGCACGACACCCTCACAAACGGCACCCTATAGATGCTCGATCCTTCAATATCTGGTGGATGCTCCATCTGGGATAGATACTCCCACCACCGCTCCCTCACGATCGGATTCGGTGAATCTATTTGCTCCATGGCCCAGAGGAGCATCTCTATGTACTCCCGCGCAACTCCCTCCGGGTGTATCACCGCATTTTCGCTTTGTTGTAGATATTTGGCCATGGATTTCCCCGTCGCCGCTAGTTGGTCCGTGTTTGCAAACCATGACTATATCTCCAACATCCTAGATAGCTTCACAGGGTCTCCGTCTGTGATCCTCATGTATCGGTTGTACTCGTCCATCGATCTACTTCTCCACATCACCTTCACTCGCCGGTGGTGGTTTTTTAATGGAAGAGGAGTGGAGCAGCGCTAGTTTTGGATTAGAATGGGAGAGGAGCGACGCTGGTTTTGGACTGGAACAGAATTGGAGGGGCGGTGGTTTTGAAATGGAAGAGGAGAGGAGCGGCGCTGGATTTAGATTGGAACAGGAGAGGAGCGGCGATGGTTTAAGAGGAGAAGAGTGGAAGAGCGGTGCTCGTCTTGGAAGTGTTTTTTTGTTGTTTTGTGTATTTTGGGTCAAAGTTTGACCATGTACTGTATTTGACAAGGAAAATGTAAATGCATTTCACCAAAAATTGTATCGTTTGGTTCGTATCTGAATGTACTTTGAAATTATATTCTTTTTCCAATGTATAACATACATTTTATGTGTGAAAATCATGGTCAATTATGACCAACAATAAAAGGGAGACAAGTTAATGTGGGGTCGCTTTCCTAATTGAAGGGTAAATTGATTTTGATTTTGATCGAGTCACAGCACACCGGCCCTCTCGTCCAATCCTAAATCGCTGCCGCACGCTCCTCTCCCTCTTCTCCATTGCAAAACCAGCTCCTCTACTCTCCACCATCTCCGTTCCAAAACCACCATCTCCTCTCTCCCTCTTCTGATCTTCTCCACTGCAAAACCACCTCCTCCTCTCCATCATCTCCATTCCGAAACCACCGTATCGCCTCTCCCTCTTCTATATTGAAAGACCACTGTCTCTCCTCCCATCTTCCAAAGCTAGCACCAGACCACTCAGAAGGACATCTATGGAGAGGATGCAGCAGCGAATCAGGCAGATCACCGGCAGTGACCAGGCAAAGATAGCCAGGTTGAAGGAGATCCTTACTTGGTTTGACAATGAGTGTGAGATTTCGAGGACGGTGCGGGCCATGTGGCAATGTATGCGAAAGAGCGAGACGGCGGTGATGAGGGTGGCAATGTAAATGTACTCCTTGGCGGCAGTCATGCCCCAGTCCTCCGAGTTCATCGAGTATCTCCTCTAGGCGATGGAGCAGGCAGATTCGCCCGAGGCGACAGTTAGGCGGAGTTGGTGGGCATACAGGTCGAAGGTTGAGCACCCAGAGGATAACAAATCGATCGAGTATGGTGTGCCGTTCGTGAGGGTGCAGAGCCAATCGGAGCCACATGAGTATTCGTTCTCCCACCGCAAGAGGAGGCCGGATGGCGCGATGTCGCTTTCCCGCCGTTCTCCACGGTTCCCTCGACGCTCGCCTCGTTTCAAGGCGGCGGTAGGGTTTAAGGTAAGATTCGCACTAACCTAATCTTCCACCTGCTCATGCTTACAATTAGTGTGACAGCTAATGAAAATCATGCTTACAATCAGTCGCCGACTACTACGCCAATCACCCTAAAATAGCTCTGGACCTTTGGGTCAAAGTTGTGACACAATGTACAAATAAAGAAAAATAGATTGGTGCTTCTTCAGAAAAGAGTACTCCCTAGAAAACTGCCAATATAAGCTACTAGTATTTGGCTAGAGGATTTGCTGCCGAGAAATATCCGTCCACAGAGAGCGCCACACATCCCACTAGTGGTGGTGGATGCCAATGCGTGCATGCAGCATGGTTGGTGTCAGTAATTTTTACTTGGCACACCTCGCACTCTGCATATATGCCGGTTCCATACATACATTTGTGCAGTTCCACCAAAATGCAGCTGAATAACCCTGTTTGCATAGATAATGAAAAAGCATGATTACATTATAGAGGCACTAGTTGATGAAACACGCAAAAAACTAGAAGAAAATATTGCGATGGTATCATAGTATGCCATTCTGCGACGGCGAGATTGGCCCTGCGACTCCTCATACGGTACGCCTCATACTAGACATCGTCCCAAGTCTCCCAGATACACCTTCTGCTAGTGATGAACATCAGTGTACAACGGTAGTACAATGATTCGCCTTGAGACATTCAAATCTCTATTTTTGTACAGATCAACTAAAATTACGCACCCCAGTTTGCAGAAACGCTTAAACATTAACAATGGGACTAGTTGATGAAACATACATTAGCAAAGAGAAGCACTTTCTTTATCTACATTGGAAATGAAATGATAGAGAGGACACTCGCTCTATTTTAACTTTATTATTACTTCATTTTATCAGTGACACTAGGGTCGAGCAGGTGGCAAACAAGGTGTATCATGCGTCGCAAGGATGGAGGCCGGGGGTGCTTAGACTGGGATGCAGAAGCTGGTTCTTTCAGTCACCAACATGGATGATTCAATTCATGGGACCTTTTGGTGCAGTTCACCTAAAATGAAGCAATGTCCCGTGAGCTAGCAGCTTCTTCTTCGAAAAAATTTAAGAAAAGGGCTCCAGCCCCGATTCCATTTCCATTAGAAGAAGAAACCCCACAGAGCTTCTTCTTCATTAGTTGCAATAAAATTAAGCAACATCAAGGTTGGTTGTGAAGCTCCTGGAATGCTCAACTCTAATTTGGATATCATTTGTATAGTTCAACTAAGATCGAGCGTGAAATGTATATCTCTGTTTGCACAAAAAGGTGGAAAGGAGGGTGACTAAGAAATGATGAAACATGCATCAAATGAAAAGAAGCATGTTCCTTATTTGAATGGCAATCTTACAAGGACAGTAGCAATTTCTAAAGCAGTGGCATTGCTAGATATTAGTGTGGGCATTAGGATTAACTATGAAAACCATTAAATACGACATCACTTTGGGTACGGGAGAGTAGGTGGACCAGGACAGTTGCATTTCTAAGGAAAAGAACCAACTTATCTTAATGGGAAATTTAGCAGGACATGTAAAAAAGTGCCATTGATTCATATTACTGGAGGCATTACATTGAAAACAACATTGGTTGAACGTGTCCTTACTTTTAACAGTGGGACTGCTACATTTTAGCAGTGGCATTACATAAGAGTGGCTCAGGGCAACAAACATCAGAACATGATATCTGGGTTGGTCCCATTTTTGTTCGGTACAGCCACCTTATACTATGTGAGGCTAGCAAAGCTAGTGCTAGACTTACTCTGTTGACTTGTCCCCCAGTCCCCACTTTCTTTCCTTTTTCAACCAATGGATCGGTTTTATATTGAGTTTGTATTGTGTTTCCCTTTATTTCCCTATTAGACATAGAGACCAGTTGGATAGCCAGTCTCTGCTACTTTTCGCCCCCATTATTTCCTCTTTCGACCAAGCCCTAGATTCAGGTAACAAATCCTCCCCCACCCCCACCCCCTTTCTTCCTTGTTTAAACCAAGTAGTACTAGATTCAAGTGCATGAACTAGTTTTAGTGGAGTAGTATGAGTTTTCTTTTGTCTACCGTAGCTGGCTTGACCACGTCAATGAGTGTCGAGAAGTCTTCATGCACGTGGCCTGGAGGCGCAATTTTTTTCATTTTGATCTGAAGAGCCGGATTATAACATATAACACGAAATCATAAGCTCACTGCCCAAACGAGACAATATGAATCCCGATGGACTAACTAGACAAGGAACAAAGCTCAAATTAAAGATAAACTCGTAGAAAAGAGGTATGTCGATAGATGTCCTAATTAACATAACCGGCTTGACCTAGATGACAGCCGAGTAGTCTACGTGCACGTGCCCCCATTGACTAGCCCAACTCAGTTGTCGCTGTTTAACCCTCGTAGTGATCCGAAGCACATGACACCTAATTTTGCAAGATGACAAGAAACCTTTTTTAGATTTCTCGCCACAACTACAGCCATGTACAACACATCCTGCACGATATGTAGACGATATGCCATACCAACCGACCATCTGGGGTGTGACGCGAACGCGACTGGCATGTTGTATACTCCATACATGTGTACCACCGTCTTCTAGAGGCTTTGCTCCATGGCGCAATCCATGGATACAAAATTAGTATACTGTACTATTTAAAAGTCGAGGGAGGGGCTTTCCCTACGCGGTAGGCGGGGCAGTTCCGCCTAGTTGGTTCGACAGAGGCGAGAAGACGAGGGAGCAGGCTGCTGCAAACATATGGTTGTGTGGTTTGACAGCGAGTTACTGCTGGACAGGTGGGGACCCGTGATTTGACCTGCCATTATGATTTAACTGCGGCGCTACGACCGGCGTGAGTCTCCTGATTCCTGACCACCTCCATACAGGTGCCTCTCCAAATGCTCCACCATGTAGACTGTAGTAGAGGCTGGCTCTTGCATGAGAGCGCACTTCTCCACTTTTTCCTTGCCTCCCTTTCCTCCACATATGCAAAAATGCCATGTAAAGCGCACTATTGTACTTAAGTTGGTCGTAATGGAGAGTATCATTTACTAGTAACATGCATATGATACTTTTGTATGATACTACTGCCATTACAAGCAGCCTTACTTGCTCCTACACGTGCTAAGGTTGCCACATAGGCATAAAGTCTGATGTGGCAAGTTAATCAAGAAGAGAGAGACTAGTTTGGTGACCCAAGGAAGAAACGGTGCTAAGCGCATTTACCTAGGTGAAAAGAAAATTTTCAGTCTGTAGCTAATTAAATGAAGCAAACTTAGCAACAAAAAACTAATAAGCACACCATTTCATTGGAAGAGGTCACTCCTTGGAAAATGCAATAAATACTAGTACTCCCTGTGTCCCATAATATAAGAACGTTTTTGGCACAACACTAATGTCAAAAACATTCTTAGATTATGGGACGGAGGGAGTATGAATAAAGAGATAGAGAGAAGTAAAAAAAATACACTTACAGCCAACCTTATAGCTAACCTTGTTGTAGTATGAGTGACTAAGTGATGACTATGTATCCGACATACGCACTATCAGGGGAGGCACTATCAGGGGATCTCAGGAGACTGCACGACCATGTGCTGTCGACTGAGAAAAGCCTACTAGCCTCAAAGGACCAGGATATCTGACATACGCGGCTCGTGTGCCTGAGGGGAAGTGCTACGTCGACACACGGCCCGCGGAGGTGTTCTTCCTGCGGTTTGACCATATCTTTGAGATGTTTCTAACAAGGCGGCTTGATTTTACTATCGTCCGCCTTTTTGTGCTACATATGAGCTCTGTCATGAAGACTGAAGAAGTCTTGCAAATCTGTGTGGCGGATCCGTACTACATGCACGAGTCTTTCTTGAGTCTCGGCGACTTTGAGTGTGAAACTGCTAGGGAGTACCTCCAAAACTTCATGGTACAGAATAAGGACCGGGAAATTGTCCTCGTGCCTTATCATCCAATGTAAGTCAGTTCCGGACAACCCTTACGTACATTTCAATCATTCCTTCTCTCTCATATGGGGAATAATTTGAGGTGTATTTTCCCCGCAGCAACGGGCGCGCCGTCCTTATCGTTCTTTACCCACAAGTGTCCCACGCCGTGTATTTTGACCCTTCCAGAGTCTATGAGAAAAAAGACTACACCCACATAATGAATATTCTAGATGATGCTCTCCAAGGCTTCATCTTTAGAGGTGGCCACGTGTAGATCAAGAAACAAAGGAACAAGAAGATGGGTATCGCGCATAAAACTAACTTCTCCTACATCCATGTCCCAAAACCAAGCAAGAAGGATGGATTCTACATCGTCCATCTCATGATTCAGTTCAACACGGATCACCAAAAGCTTCGCATTAACAGCAGAAATGATGATCGTATCCACAAGTGGCTAGAATCTCATGGAGAAGCGGATTATAAACTTAGAGATGACTTCTTTCGCATCCAAAGCGACATTGCGATGATCATCATGAAAGAAGTCGTCGATGAGAAGGGGATGTTCCACAACGGCCCTATATCGCGAGCTGACATCCGAACTCGCATAGGCATGCAACGTCTAGACCTCACGTCGTTCAAGAAGCTAGGGTTCGTCCTCGATGATATGGAAGGATGGAACTTCTAGCGATTTCTGATGCCGATGATGATGATATGTGTCTGTTGAACTTGTATACTTCTTGTAGCGATGAAACTTTGTGATGTCCATGGTCCATGCCGAACTTGCGTAACGCTACTTTGTTAGTTTGCGTACGATGACCTGCGTACCTCTAGTTAATTAATTTGCATACTGCCGGTTCAACAGTGTTAACTGCCCTGTTGTGAAGCTTCTGATCGCGCTTGCACAAGCTAGTGGTAAAAACCTGATACTACCCACTATTCAACTGCTTCGAGTGACATTGATAACCCGACTTCTGCTGATTCCCCTGATTATTCTGCTGGTTGTGACCACCCTGGTTGTTCAGCTTGCCCTGATTACCCTGATTCTTGAGCTTGAACCGCCCCCGTCGTAACCCGACCCATGAGATCCGGGACCTGAACCACCAGATGGACCCTTATCATACCGAAAAAGATTAGAGTTTTGGAACTCCCGCATAATGAAGCAATCCTTCCAGAGGTGCGTGGCCGGATTCTACTTTGTCCCGTGCTTTGGGCAAGGTTGGTTTAGCAGGCGCTCTAGATTCATGCCTCCACCGCGCTGGGGTGGTTTACCCTTACGATGCTGCACATTACCCTACATATTGGTGTTAGCCATAAAATCTGAACTCTTTGCTTTACGCTTACCATTGTTCCCGTGGCCCGCCGGATTATGCTGTTGCCTCTCTTCTTTCCCTTCCCCGACTTTTCCTCATCAGACTCGGGATCCTTCGTACTATCAGAGTCAGCATACTTAACCAGAGCTGCCATTAGGGTTACCATATCATTGCAGTGACGCTTGAGTCGCCCCAACTTCAACTTCAAAGGTTGAAACTTGCAATTACCCTCCAATGTTATAATTGCTAAATCGGCGTTAATCCGGTCTGATGAATGCAAAATCTCTGAAACCCGGTGCACCCAATGGGTGGTTGACTCATTCTCCTCCTGAACACAAGCGGCCATATCGATAATTGACATGGGTTGCTTGCATGTGTCTTTGAAACTGTTGATAACCCGGCTCTTCAAATCGTCCCATGACCTGATGGAACTAGGTGGTAAACTATTTAGCCAAGTGCGAGTTGTTCCTTCTAGCATCATAGTGAAGTACTTAGCACATGCCGCTCTATCCACATCCAGCATCTCCATCGCCATCTCATAGCTTTCGACCCATGACTTGGGGTGTAAGTCAGCAGTGTAATTGGGCACCTTCCGAGGACCCTTGAAATCCTTAGGCAACCGAACATTGCGTAGGGCCGGTGTGAGACACGACACCCACAAAGTGGTAAAAACAACTCCTAGCTCTACTTCAGTTGTTGCACGAACCGGCGTAAGTTTACATTCCGGCTCCTCGACACACTCGTCCTTGGTCCACTACAACATGTGCATCATTCCTCCCTCCTGCCGGGTTAGGCCTTCGTGGCAGATTATGGTTTCATCCACTGCTTGATACAGCCGGCTCTTCAATATGCCTGCTGTAACTCCAGCTTAGGCGAGGGGTAGAGTGAATCCTGTCACGACTGTAAGAATAAGCCTTCTACTGAACCATCGCTCTTTGGAGAAGATCTCTAGCCCGTTGTGTCTCAACCGGTGCTGGAGAATCACCTTCCATTGGAATAGCGGCCAATCTTGTCGCTGCAGCAATCATATTATCCAATGGGGTAGGGAAGTGACCAAGTGGTGTTGGCACGTATTGTGGCGGATCATGGTTCTGCTGAGGCGGGTCCATCATGCGCTACTGATCCGACGCTCCTGTCCTGGGCACTTCAACTCGGTTCGCTATGGGCGGGTTACTGGTTCCCGCTCCTGGCGTACTGAAGAGATTCCTTGCTTCGTAAACCGGTGGTAGACAAGACTGGTGCCTCCTCCGCATCACCTCGTTTGAAGCGTTCTGGTCCAGCATAAGCCGGTAAGATTACGCATGAACTCGCTGAGCTTGGGCATCTAAAGCAGCCCGCTCTTCGGCCATCCTGGTCTCCTCAGCAGCCATGTCCTCCTTAGCCTGAACTATCTGATCCCGCAATTTTCTGACCTCTACATTATGCTCATCCCTATTATCTGGATTAACCTCAGTGGTCAACAATGTTGCTAAGTCCAATAAACCAGACAAGACTTGAGCCGGGGGCGCGCAGGGCCTCCTCCCCCAATAGTTGATCCGGAAATCATTGCCGTTGTTGCTGAAGATTGAGGCGCGAGCTGCGTATCGGCCATGAAAATTGCAACCCGGTTTGGCGGTTCAAAGCGGTCTGGAATACTGTCGCCATCGAAACAACCCCCGAACCGGCCATCCTGTACTTGATACAATGACTCGGTCTCCCCGGTGGATGACTCGCCATCGGAGTAGATGGTCGTCTCACCATCATATACCAGTTTAAATTCGGTACCATGGAATACTCCTATGAACGCATGCTTCATGGAGGGCTGAACCCGGGCAGGGCTTGCACGCTGAGCCGTCTTGAAGAGGTCGGTGCAGATATCCAGCTCAGGGCCCGGTTCGCTTATCTTGCCGATGAAGACATGAATTCCTCCGAAGGGGACCCGGTACCCGTACTCGATTGAGCCTGCGTTGGGGCGCCAGCCTGCATCGTCGATGTAGAGCTTGCTGCGATGACTCCTAGGCCCACGGCATATCCCTTGAGTCCTTCCAACTTGACCTCCAAGAACTTGAAACCATCATGCGATAGCCGCACGGTGGGTGCCAACTGTTGTGGAATTATCACGTCAGATGTCCTAGTGTGAGGACTTAGTCATGGAGCCATCGCGACTAGGTTAGCTTAAAGGGGTTAAACCGGACAAATGACACGGGGAGTATATACTAGTTCGGCCCCTTGCGATGAAGGTAAATGCCTACGATCTAGTTGTCATGGAATTGATGGGGTCTCGATAACCAGGGAGCGAATCCGCTTTGCCTAGTTCTCGAGTTGTTGTTTCTTGTTCTTGAACCGCCACCGGGTCGTCCCTTTATACACACAGGTTGACGCCCGACGGACTATAGAATCCGAAGGCCAGCTCATACATGTGTCCGGCTCGGTTTCTTCCTTTCCCCATCTTACAACACAAGTTACATAACTCATGGCGGTTTACGTCTAAGGGCCCTAATCCGCCATTGGGCTCTAGGCCTCTAAGTCTCCGTAGTAAAGTACCATAGTCTTTGTCTTCATGGGCTTCAATGTAGATGATTACTTGTGAGCATAACCCGGCCCCTCCTGGGCGGGTTATACTCAGTAGTTATATCCCCAACACATGGTATTATATTACCTGTTTTTTATGTTTCTGGGCTTTACTTTGCCCTTCTATATCATTTTTGGGACTAACCTACTAACCGGAGGCCCAACCCATATTGTTGTTTTCTTGCCTATTTCAGTGTTTTGAAGTAAAGAATATCAAAAGGAGTCCAAATGGAATGAAACCTTTGGGAAAGTTATTTTTGGAACGGAAGCAATCCAGGGGACTTGGAGTGCACGTAAGGGAAGCTTCGAGGTGGCCACGAGGCAGGGAGGCGCGCCCTCCACCTCTGGGTGCGCCCCCACCCTCGTGGGCCCCTCGTGGCTCCCCTGACCGACTTCTTTCGCCTATGTATCTCCATATACCCTAAAAACATTGAAAAGCACAATAGATCGGGAGTTCCGCCACAGCAAGCCTCTGTAGCCATCGAAAACCAATCGGGACCCTGTTCCGGCACCCTGCCGGAGGGAGGATCCCTCACCGGTGGCCATCTTCATCATCTCGGTGCTCTGCATGACAAGGAGGGAGTAGTTCACCCTCGGGGCTGAGGGTATGTACCAGTAGCTATGTGTTTGATCTATCTCTCTTGTGTTCTTGATTTGGCACGATCTTGATGTATCGCGAGCTTTGCTATTATAGTTGGATCTTATGATGTTTCTCCCCCTGTACTCTCTTGTGATGAATTGAGTTTTCCCTTTGAAGTTATCTTGTCGGATTGAGTCTTTAAGGATTTGAGAACACTTGATGTATGTCTTGCCGTGCTTATCTGTGTTGACAATGGGATATTCACGTGATCCACTTAATATATGTTTTGGTGATCAACTTGCGGGTTCAATGTACCTATGCATAGGGGTTGGCACACGTTTTCGTCTTGACTCTCCGTTAGAACCTTTGGGGCACCCTTTGAAGTACTTTCTGTTGGTTGAAATGATGAATCTGAGATTCTGTGATCCATATCGTATAGTCATGCCCATGGATACTTGAGGTGACAATGGAGTATCTAGGTGACATTAGGGTTTTGGTTGATTTGTGTCTTAAGGTGTTATTCTAGTACAAACTCTATGATAGATTGAATGGAAAGAATATCTTTGTGTTATTTTACTACAGACTCTTGAATAGATTGAGCAGAAAGGATAACTTTGAGGTGGTTTCGTACCCTACAATAATATCTTCGTTTGTTCTCCTCTATTAGTGACTTTGGAGTGACTCTTTGTTGCATGTTGAGGGATAGTTATATGATCCAGTTATGTTATTATTGTTGAGAGAACTTGCACTAGTGAAAGTATGAACCCTAGGCCTTGTTTCCTTGCATTGCAATACCATTTACGCTCACTTTTATCATTATTTACCTTGCTGTTTTTATATTTTCAAATTACAAAACCCTATATCTACCATCCATATTGCACTTGTATCACCATCTCTTCGCCGAACTAGTGCACCTATACAATTTACCATTGTATTGGGTGTGTTGGCGACACAAGAGACTCTTTGTTATTTGGTTGCAGGTTTTTTTGAGAGAGATCATCTTCATCCTATGCCTCCCACGGGTTGATAAACCTTAGGTCATCCACTTGAGGGAAATTTGCTACTGTCCTACAAACCTATGCACTTGGAGGCCCAACAACGTCTACAAGAAAAGGTTGTGTAGTAGACATCAAGCTCTTTTCTGGCGCCATTGATGGGGAGGTGAGTGCTTGAAGGTATATCTTTAGATCTTGCAATCGAATCTTTTTGTTTCTTGTTTTATTACTAGTTTAGTCTATCAAAGAAAATTACAAAAAAATAGAATTTAGTTTGTCTCATACGCTTCGTCTTTTTAATATCTTTCGTGAGAATGATGGAAAGGAAAAATGTGCTCAAGTGCTAGAAGAAGAATTCTATAAAATGTTTGGCACTAAATCTATGAATGATGAGCACGATTGCAATGTTGTTAGTATGAATTCCTTGAATATCCATGATGCTAATGATATGCAAAGCCACAAGCTTGGGAAAGCTATGTTTGATGAAGATGATATTTTTTGTCCCCCAAGTTTTGATGAGCAAATTTATTATGATGAAAGCATGCCTCCTATTTATGATGATTATTGTGATGATACGTATGCCATAAAGAATAAACTTGCTTATGTGGAGAGTAGTAAAATTTCTATGCAAGTAGATCATGAAAAGAATGCTTTATGTGCTGGTTATAGTGTTGAATTCATTCATAATTCTACTGAACATTATTATGAGGGAGGAACATCTGCTTGTATGAATTGCAATAATATCAAGTTTCCCCTCTACGTGCTTAAAATCTTGAAGTTATGCTTGTTTTCCCTTCCTGTGCTAGTTGATTATTGTTTCCATAAGTTGTTTGCTCACAAAATCTCTATGCATAGGAAGTGGGTTAGACTTAAATGTGCTAGTCATATGCTTCATGATGCTCCTGTTATGTTTCAATTCTTATCTTTTATGTGAGCATGATTGTCATCATCATGCCTAGCTAAAAGGCATTAAAGAAAAGCGCTTGTTGGGAGACAACCCAATATTTACCTTTACTATTTTTGTGTGCCCACATGATTATCCTACTGTAGTAATCATGTTTTATAGCTTTTACTTCAATAAATTGCCAAGTAAGACCTTTAGGATAGCTTACGGTGATAGTTGTGTTGATCCTGCTGAGAATCAGAAACTTTTGCACCCAGTAAATTAGTTTTGATAATTCACAAGAACGCTATTTTGATCTGATTCATTTTTCTCTGGTTTGGCACACAAATTTCTTAGGACTTTCTAATTTTGTAGGATTTTTCGACTTCCATAAGTATATGTTTGATACATACTACTACAGACTGTTCTGTTTTTGACAGATTCTGTTTTCTATGTGTTGTTTGCTTATTTTGATGAATCTATGAGTAGTATCGGAGGATATGAACCATAGAGAAGTTGGAATGCAGTATATATTACACAAATATGAATTTATAATGAGTTCATTACAGTACCTCAGTGGTGGCTTTTTTTTATACTAACGGAGCTTACGAGTTTTCTGTTGAGTTTTGTGTTGTGGAGTTTTCATGTTTTGGGTAAACATTCGATGGACTATGGAATAAGGAGGGCAAGAGCCTAATCTTGGGGATGCCCAAGGCACCCCAAGGTAATATTCTAGGACAACCAAGAGCCTAAGCTTGGGGATGCCCCGGAAGGCATCCCCTCTTTCGTCTTCGTTCATGGATAACTTTACTGGGAGCTATATTTTTATTCGCCACATGATATGTGTTTTGCTTGGAGCATCATTTTGTTTTATTTTGTTTTGTTGATGTTTGAAAAAAATACCAAGATCTGAAATTCTTACATTTTAGAGAGTCTTCACATAGTTACATAATTCTTTAACTACTCATTGATCTTCACTTATATCTTTTGGAGTAGTTTGTCATTTGCTCTAGTGCTTCACTTATATTTTTTAGACCACGGCGGTGGTTCTATTTTGTATTAATTTTTGATCTCTCATGCTTCACTTATATTATTTTGAGAGTCTTTTAGAACAGCATGGTATTTGCTATGGTTATAAAAGTGGTCCTAGAATGATGGGCATCCAAGTTGGGTATAATAAAAACTATCATCGAAAGTGAATTGGATGCTATGATCAATTTGATACTTGATAATTGTTTTGAAATATAGAGGTGGTAATATTAGGGCCATGGTAGTTGGGTGATTATGAATTTAAATAATACTTGTGTTGAAGTTTGTGATTCCCGTAGCATGCACATATGGTGAACAGCTTTGTGATGAAGTTGGAGCACAATTTTATTTATTCGTTGTCTTCCTTATGAGTGGCGGTCGGGGATGAGCAATGGTGTTTTCCTACCAATCTATCCCCCTAGGAGCATGCATGTAGTACTTTGTTTTCAAAGGCTTGTAGATTTCTGCAATAAGTATATGGGTTCTTTATGACTAATGTTGAGTCCATGGATTATACGCACTCTCACCCTTAACACCATTGCTAGCCTCTCTTGTGCCGCGCAACTTTCGCCGGTACCATACACCCACCATATACCTTCCTCAAAACAGCCACCATACCTACCTATTATGGCATTTCCATAGCCATTCCCAGATATATTGCCATGCAACTTTCCACCGTTCCGTTTATATGACACGCATCATCATTGTCATATTGCTCTTTGCGTGATCATGTAGTTGACATCGTATTTGTGGCAAGGCCACCTTCATAATTTTCATACATGTCACTCTTGATTCAATTCATATCCCGGTACACCACCGGAGGCATTCATATAGACTCATATTTTGCTCTAAGTATCGAGTTGTAATCTTGAGTTGTAAGTAAATAAAAGTGTGATGATCTTCATTATTAGAGCATTGTCCCAAGTGAGGAAAGGATGATGGAGACTATGATTCCCCCACAAGTCGGGATGAGACTCTGGACTTTAAAAAAAGTAAGGCCATAAAAAAGAGAAAGGCCATAAAAACGGAAAGGCCATAAAAAAAGAGAAAGGCGCAAAAAAACAAAAAAAAGAGAGAAAAAGAGAGAAGGGGCAATGCTACTATCCTTTTTCCACACTTGTGCTTCAAAGTAGCACCATGATCTTCATGATAGAGAGTCTCCTATGTTGTCACTTTCATATACTAGTGGGAATTTTACATTATAGAACTTGGCTTGTAAATTCCAATGATGGGCTTCCTCAAAATGCCCTAGGTCTTCGTGAGCAAGAAAGTTGGATGCACACCCACTTAATTTCTTTTTGAACTTTCATACACTTATAGCTCTAGTGCATCCGTTGCATGGCAATCCATACTCGCTCACATTGATATCTATTAATGGACTATCTTCTCCTTTTTTTGGTCTTCTCCACAACCACACATTCTATTCCACATACATGTGCTATGTCCAAGGGTCACACTCATGTATTGCGTGAAAGTTGAAAAAGTTTGAGATTACTAAAGTATGAAACAATTGCTTGGCTTCTCATCGGGGTTGTGCATGATTAAATACTTTGTGTGATGAAGATAGAGCAACAGCCATACTATATGATTTTGTAGGGATAACTTTCTTTAGCCATGTTAGTTTGAGAAGACATGATTGCTTAGTTATTATGCTTGAAGTATTACTATTTCTTATGTCAATATAAACTTTTATATTGAATCATTTAGATCTGAACATTCATGCCACAATAAATAAAATTACATTAAGGATTATGCTAGGTAGCATTCCACATAAAAAATTCTGTTTTTATCATTTACCTACTCGAGGACGAGCAGGAATTAAGCTTGGGGATGCTTGATACGTCTCCAACGTATCTATAACTTTTGATTGTTCCATGCTATTATATTACCTATTTCGGATGTTTATGGGCTTTACTTTGCACTTTTATATCATTTTTGGGACTAACCTACTAACCGGAGGCCCAACCCATATTCTTATTTTCTTGCCTATTTGAGTGTTTAGAAGTAAAGGAATATCAAACGAAGTCCAAACGGAATGAAACCTTCGGGAAAGTTATTTTTGGAATGGAAGCAATCCAGGGGACTTGGAGTACATGTAAGGGAAGCTTCAAGGTGGCCACGAGGCAGGGATGCACGCCCTTCCTCTCTGGGCGCGCCCCCCACCCTCATGGGCCCCATGTGGCTCCCCTGACCGACTTCTTTCGCATATATATATATCTCCATATACCATAAAAACATCGAAAAGCACAATATATCGGAAGTTCCACCGCCGCAAGCCTCTGTAGCCACCGAAAACCAATCGGGACCCTGTTCCAGCACCCTGTCGGAGGGGGGATCCCTCACCGGTGGCCATCTTCATCATCCCGGCGCTCTCCATGACAAGGAGGGATTTGTTAACCCTCGGGGCTGAGGGTATGTACCAGTAGCTATGTGTTTGATCTCTCACGCTCGTGTTCTTGATTTGGCGCGATCTTAATGTATCATGAGCTTTGCTATTATAGTTGGATCTTATGATGTTTCTCCCCCTCTACTCTCTTTGTGATGAATTGAGTTTTCCCTTTGAAGTTATCTTGTCGGATTGAGTCTTTAAGGATTTGAGGACACTTGATGTATGTCTTGCCGTGCTTATCTGTGGTTACAATGGGATATCACGTGATCCACTTGATGTATGTCTTGGTGATCAACTTGCGGGTTCAATGAACCTATGCATAGGGGTTGGCACACGTTTTCGTTTTGACTCTCCGGTAGAAACTTTGGGGCACTCTTTGAAGTACGTTGTGTTGGTTGAATAGATGAATCTGAGATTGTGTGACGCATAGCGTATAATCATGCCCACGGATACTTGAGGTGACAACGGAGTATCTAGGTGACATTAGGGTTTTGGTTGATTTGTGTCTTAAGGTGTTATTCTAGTACGAACTCTATGATAGATTGAACGGAGAGAATAGCTTCATGTTATTTTATTACGGCTCTTGAATAGATTGAGCAGAAAGGATATCTTTGAGGTGGTTTCTTACCCTACCATAATATCTTTGTTTGTTTTCCGCTATTAGTGAATTTGGAGTGACTCTTAGTTGCATGTTGAGGGATAGTTATATGATCCAGTTATGTTATAGTTGTTGAGAGAACTTGCACTAGTGAAAGTATGAACCCTAGGCCTTGTTTCCTAGCATTGCAATACCATTTATGCTCACTTTTATCATTAGTTACCTTGCTATTTTTATATTTTCATATTACAAAAACCTATATCTACCATCCATATTGCACTTGTATCACCATCTCTTCGCCAAACTAGTGCACCTATACAATTTACCATTGTATTGGGTGTGTTCGGGACAGAAGAGACTCTTTGTTATTTGGTTGCAGGGTTGTTTGAGAGATACCATCTTCATCCTACGCCTCCCACGGATTGATGAACCTTAGGTCATCCACTTGAGGGAAATTTTCTACTGTCCTACAAACCTCTGCACTTGGAGGCCCAACAACGTCTACAAGAAGAAAGTTGTGTAGTAGACATCAATATCATGCATGCATCTCAAAGATAGAAAAGCGAGGCGAGGAGATACACGAAGATAGCTAGTGTGTGATTGTTTGTAACGGAGAGAGACACCCCTGTAGCACATGTCCAATAGAGGTCTGGCCAACAAGGAACAAAGGTCGAGAGGGACACATGGAGGACATGGACGCATGGGGAGGGAGAGAGGGTGTGTTTGTTATAGAGAGATCCCCTCGAGATCATGAGGGGACTATATGGGTGGGAGATTGAGGGAGGTGCGTGCGCGATAGAAAGATGCCCCGAGAGAAATCGAGATAGACCATGCACATGTTTGTGATGCAGACTAAGATTAGCTAGTCATATACATATAGGGGGGCTATGTGTGCCTACAATTGAGTGAGAGACCATCATACTTAGCTAGCTAGGCATGAGATTGTGTGTGTGTGTGCGTGTGAGATGGAGAGAGAATGAGGGAGAGAGATAGAGCTTTAGATGGGCCTATCGAATACGAGTGAGATATGCATGTGTATGTGTGACCCAGGTAGATGGAGAGTTTGATAGAGGGGGGGAGAGCTCCGAGACGACAGAGTGGTGCATGAGAGAGTTACAGGCAACGAGCCAAGGAATTTGTGTGTGTACGATGAGTGCACCCAAGATATCTAGCTTGGACTAGCTAGAGTATCATACATAGTGTGTGAGAGAGACCTATAGATGGAGTATATATGCATGTGAACTAGAAAGATCCCCCCCCCACACACAAAGATAGATAGAGAGAGAGAGAGAGAGAGAGAGAGTGAGATGGAGAGAAACGGAGAGGGACCAACAAGGTTTGCGTGTCGGATGCGTGCGACAGAATTGAAGATTGTCGGTGAGAGAGAGCGAGAGAGAGAGAGCAGGAGTCCGAGAGAGGGGTAGGTCACGTTTTATGCATCAAAGACTGATATAAACCATGTTTCGATATAAACTTGCATTCAAATATTTAAATTGGAGTACATGTTGTCTGCAATCTACACATGAACGGATATATGCGTATATCAAACAAGTTCATTAATTTGACTTTCAACATGTTCATGGAGTGCTATAATACTGTACAACATGCTACTCGATTGAGGTGTTCAATTTTGGATTTAGTTCACTATTTTGACCTAGGGAACGAGCTATTTCATTGAATCGAGATATTTCATTTTGGGTTTGATTCGCGTTTTTGAGTGGGTCAACTTTTTGTCATATAGTAAATCGCTAGCAACGAGCATGTAAAAACACATTAATCCCGAGCATCATCTCTCCATGTAAAAAAGAAGTGGCAAGCTAATATTTAAATTTTTTGATTCGAATCGACTTGGTAAGGTAGACGTGGATGCTCGTTCTCCCAAAATTTGAATGAACCATTAAACATCCTCTGCTCGGTGGAATTTGCCCGAGCAATAAATGGGAGACGTGAAATTATCGTCCTATGTGGGACACGCATCAATTTTCCCATTGTACATCTAGGGTAGGTTCGTAACTTCATCCAACGCGCCTTCTCCTCGGCCGAAATGACAAGTGCCGAATAATTCATAAACCATGGTCGGCAAAACACGCTCTCATCGCCCGAAATCGCTCGCGCCCACTATATTTGAAAACACGCCCTCCTCGCATGAAATCGCTCTCGCCCACTATTTGGGGAGAAGCAAAGTTACTCTACTATCCCCGACGCTCTGTACACAGACCCAAGCCGAGAAGCCTAAAGGTAGGGGTAGAACTATAACTCCCCTCGCATTTCAGACAAATGCGTCCATAAGACATGGTTCCACTTCCCTCCCGATTCCCCCCCCCCCATTCATACCTTGTGGGCGCCAAATCACCTTCTCCCCTGGAAGCTCCCTTCTACTGAGCCGTGAAACCTCAGCCCCTCCTCCATGGCGCCCCCACCGCACCAATTTCACACCCACCCTCCTCCCTAATGCCGGAGACGATGTCCATTTGCCGTCGTGCACTGGGCCGTGTGCCTCTTACTCCGTGCTGCTAGAGCTGCCTCGACGATGGCTGCATGAACCGCACCGGAGCCGATTCACCCCCGCCATTGTTCACGGTGCCGGAGCGGCTCCAACTTCGGATCCGTCCAGAGTCCCGATGCTGCATCCCCGTAGCCATCGATCATCATGACATCGCTGTTTCCCTGCCGCCGGTCGCCACCGCAACCGCGCCGGCCTCACCGACTCGGCAGCTAGACCTACCACTACTAGGAAAAGGGCTATAGGTAGGACTGATTCTAATGGCGCACCATGTAAGTAGTGCGCCACTACTATATACTAATGGCGCACCAGTTGCTCGTGCGCCATTAGTGTGGAAGACACTAATGGAGCACTGTGCTCACGGTGCGCCACTACTATTGATTTTTCCCCATTTTTCCATACAAACTAATGGCACATGGACGGAAAAGTGCGCCATTACTAGTTAGAACTAGTAATGGCGCACGACCAAGACAGTGCACCATTAGTATATATTTTTTTTACTTTTTTGCAAACCTATAATGGCGCACTGTACCAAAGTGCGCCATTACTAGTTTAAACTAGTAATGGCGCACTTTTCCACAGTGCGCCATTAGTATACATATGTTTTTTTTTTACTTTTCTGCAAAAAGTACTAATGGCGCACCACCTGCCGGTGCGCCATTAGTAACCAGGGTTACTAATGGCGCATTCTATGGTGGTGCGCCATTAGTAACCTGGGACGAACAAGATATTTTGGACAGCCCACCTACCCACTCACTTTCCCCACTTCATTCTCTCCACCTCCTATTCCAAGCTTGTCTCGGCTGCCTCCTCCTCCTCACCTCATTTCCACCATAGATTCATCAAAATTAAGTGGTGAAATCACCTTTTTTGATAGGTAAGTAAGGGGAAAGCTATCTTCATGATGTAGATCTACTTTTTTTTTCTCCCTAGCTCGCTCCAACAACGTGCACATGCACTTTTTGTGGCCTAGCTAGATCTATGTATGTTTGTGGTGTTGCTTCTGTTTGTGGTGTTGCATATATGTTTGTGTTTGCCAATATTTTGCCGAAATGTTGATTCATTTCTGTTTCTGCGAGAATTTTGGCACTATGCATTTTTTTGGTCCTATTTTTAGGGAACGTCATGCCAAAAATGTTCTTGGTTCTAAAATATCGTTTTGCTCTACCCCGCAGGCGACCATGGTCCGCATGATGACCGAAGGCATCGTGAATAGGTTTTTGAGCTCCGCAAAGGCCGAGATGCTTCAAAAGAATGAGATGGAGATAAGATGTCCGTGTCGAAGATGCAAGCTGAAGAGCCTTATTGCTGACCCAGATTCCGGGCAGGTGCGGGACCACCTGCTCTTGCGTGGTTTCATGGATGGCTATGGGTGGCAAGGTGATGAAGATGACTATGAAGTCGTCCATGGAGGCCGGGCAAGAAATGAGGAAGGGCAACAAGACAACCACCGCGGCGAGGGCGGGCGAGAAGACGAAGAATCTCCAGGACATGATCACGACGGTGATGATGTACACAATCATCATGTAGAAGATGTCGTACATGATGATGAGGAAGATCAAGACGAAGGGCATGATCATGAAGATGAAGATGCCGGAGTAGACGACGATGGAGGCTGGGTGTAGGACAATCATATTCAAGAGCTGCTTCGCAAGCAGACGGATAACGCAAGAGCTGCCGCGCGAGAGAAAGCCAAGATGGATCAACTGGAGATAGACGCGGTTACTCCATTGTATGAAGGATGCAGGCCAGAGGATACCCGCCTGAAAGTAACGCTCATGGCTCTGGAGATGAAGGTAAAACACAAAATGACCGACGCATGCTTCGACGAGAACATGTCATTCTGGCACGAACGTCTTCCCGAGGGGAACAAGTGCCCGACCAGTTTCGAGGAGGCGAAGAAAATCGTGTCCTTTGGATTTACCGCACATGAAATACCATGTGTGCATGAACAATTGCATCACTTATCGGGACGAGCACGTGGAGTCTACCATATGTCCGGTGTGCGGCGTCACTCGATACAAGAAGAGGAAGAAAGCTCCTCAAAAATCGGTGTGTTACTTTCCGATCACTCCTCGTCTGCAGCGGTATTTCGCGGACCCTAAGGTAGCAAAGCTCCTGCGTTGGCACGCGGATAGGGAGGAGAAGAAGCGGGAAGATGACGGAAATGATCCGGAGATAAATAAAAAAGACAAGATGCTGAGTCACCCTAAGGATGCGAGCTAGTGGCAAGCGTTGAACTTCGAATACCCAGAATTTGGGAAGGATCCAAGGAACATCATGCTGGGCGCGAGCACCGATCGAGTTAATCCGTGTCAGCCAGAGAAGCACACATAGCACCTGGCCTGTGTTTGTGTGGATGTACAACCTTCCCCCCTGGTTGTGCATGAAGAGGAAGTACATTCACATGAGTATGCTAATTGAAGGGCCGAAACAACCAGGGAACAACATCAATCTGTATCTGGGTCTGCTGAAGGAGGAGCTAGACACGCTGTGGAAAACGCCAGCCAATACGTGGGACACCGCAGAGAAAGAATATTTCCCTATGAGAGCCGCACTGCTCACGATGGTGCACGACTATCTTGGTTACGGATATCTCGCGGGGCAGGTAGTCCATGGATTTTCTGGATGCGTAAGGTGCATGGATGACACAACATATCGCCAGCTAGATAGAGATCCCGGGTCTTCGAAAACCATGTTCATGGGACATCGAAGGTGGCTTCATAATGATGACCCGTGGAGGAAACGCAAGGATCTGTTCGATGGTGAAACCGAACCCCAAAAACGCCCGTGTACGAGGAGCGGCGAGGAAATAGACGAGCTGTTGAAAAATTGGAAAGACTGCCCACTACCGGGAAAGAAGCAAAAGGCGCCAGAGCCGGGAAAGAAGCGAAAGGCGCCAGAACCGCTGCTGAAGGTATGGAAAACGAGGTATGTTTTCTAGGACTTCCCGTACTGGAAGATCCACCGTGTGCCTGACAGCCTTGATGTCATGCATATCATGAAGAACGTGTGCGAGAGTCTGCTTGGTGCCCTGCTCAACATGCTAGATAGGACCAAAGATGGGCCGAAAGCAAGGGAAGACTTGAAATCAATGGGCATCAGGAAGGAGCTGCACGCTAATGACGATGATGATGAGGCGAAGCAGGACACAAAAAGTCGTCGCAAAGGCAAAAAGGCCAAGAAGACCGGAAATGACTACCCTCCCGCGTGCTTCACTCTAAGTCAAGAGGAGATCGAGCAGTTTTTCACCTGCCTCCTAGGAGTAAAACTTCCTTACGGTTACGCGGGAAAGATAAGCAGATACCTAGACCCAGCGAAGCAGAAGTTCAGCAGGATGAAGTCTCACGACTGTCACGTGCTGATGACGCAGATACTTCCAGTTGCAATCCGTGGGATCATGGACGCGCACCTCCGTGAAACGCTATTTGGCCTATGCAACTTTTTCGAGGTCATCTCTTGGAAGTCGATTGGCTTGAGGCAACTCAGAAGGCTACAGGAAGAGATCGTGGTGATACTATGCGAGCTTGAGATGTACTTCCCGCCCGCATTCTTCGACGTTATGGTGCATCTGCTGGTCCATAACATGGAGGATATCATCCAACTCGGGCCGACGTTCCTGCACAGCATGATGCCGTTCGAAAGGATGAATGGTGTCATCAAAGGATACGTTCGGAACATGTCACATCCAGAGGGAAGTATAGCCAGGGGCTTTCTGACCGAAGAGTACATCTCCTACTGCACGAATTATCTAGGCATCGAGAACCCCGTTGGTCTGCCCGTCAACAGGCACCTCGGCAGGCTCGCTGGATGGGGTCACTGTGAGGGTCGCTGCGAAATGCATGTCGACTTCGAGGGTCGACTCGCTGACTTTGAAAGAGCAAACCTAGTCGCGCTACAACACATAGACGTGGTCGATCCTTGGGTGGTAGAGCACAAAACCTTTATTGAGAAGACGTACAATGACCAAGGCCAACAGAGGATGGATGGAGATATACTCAAAGAGCACAACTCATGTTTCACGCGTTGGTTCAAGCAGAAGCTTCTGTCGTACCCTTTACATGAGGATTCTTCCGCGGAAGAACAACTCATATTCGCCTTGTCACAGGGCACCGAGCACAACCTGATGACCTATGAGGCGTACGATATCAACGGCTACACATTCTACACCGAGGACAAGGACATGAAGAGTGATGGTTATCAGAACTCCGGGGTAACGATGGAATCCTACACCGGTAAGGACAAGGATCGAGGAGATCTGGGAGCTGAGCTACGCTAGAGAGAAGGTGCCGATGTTTCGTGTCAGATGGGCCAAGAGCGTCCTAAAAGAAGACCGATATTTCACCACCATGGTTATACCCGAAGCCAAATCCAAGACCGCGGGCGCAAACTTCACCGCGAAAAATGAGCCATGGGTACTGGCTTCCCAAGTGGACCAATGCTTCTTCATTACCGACCCGCCAAAGCCCAGTCGTGTTGTCGTGAGGAGAGGCAAATGGAAGATCATCGGAATGGATGGAGTAGCCAATGAGCAAGACTTCGACAAGTACGGCGACCCGAAGATCAAACATGACGACGACGATGAAGTAGCAGCACACACCACAAGAAGAAGCAGGACCACCCTACCTAAAGGATGTCCGTTCCACAGAAGAACTCCATTTGCGAAAAAGAAGGGCAAGAAGATTGTGAACAGATAGCTAGCTAAGATCGATTGTATTTAAATCGTAGTCTTCATTTCTCGATTGTATTTCATGGGCACTTTTTGATATCATGAATATTTTTAAATTTCATGGGCACTTTTTGAAATCATGAGGACACTTTATCTCGATCCCCCTCCATCTCGATCTCGATTCCAAGAGGACATATTTAAACACAAATAAATATAAAAAACAGCATTTAAAATGCATAAAAAATATTGGGGAGCCTGGGAATCGAACCCAGGACCTCCTGGTGTGTGTGCTACATGCTGACCAGTCGGGCTAGTGGGTGGGTTCTGTTGTAGATAGGGCTAGGTTGTAGATAGGGCTAGTGGGCTAGATTAAAACAAAATTCTAATGGCGCACCGAGGGGTGGTGCGCCATTAGAATAGCCATACTTATGGCACACGAGGGGGTGGTGCGCCATTAGAAAGCTTCCCCCCACACAAAATCGCCAATCTCTCTAATCTCTCCCCTGCCTCATCGATCTCACCCACTGCACCCCGTGTTCGCCGTTCCCCTCGCCGCCCCCTCGCCTCCTTCGCCGTCCCCGAGACCAGCGCCGCCTCCCTCGCCGCCTCCCTCACCGTCCCCGAGTCGAGCGCCGCCTCCCTCGACGTCCTCCCGCCCAAGCGCCCCCTCCCCCCGCGGCCCCGCCTATGCCCTCGACGTGCTCGCCGTCCAACATCGCGCGGCCTGCCCAGGAGGACCGCCGCCGTCTTCCTCTTCGACTACGAGGACCCGGATGAGCTCGGACGCCCAGGAGGACCACCACCGCTCGACGCCCTCGACCGTGCGGCCTGCCCAGGAGGAGCGCCACCGCTCGACGCCGAATTTGCGCCGCCTCGACTAGCTTCGGCTGCCCCGAGTCGCCCTCGACCTCCCAAGTGAGCACCCGAGCTGCTTCCCCCTCTTCCCCCTCTTTATTTCCTTCTGATGTGTTCTAGGGTTGGGGGTTGGAGAAATTTGGACAAGGAAAGGGGGTTGGAGAATGAAGTAGCTATGGTTTTCCAAATGTTCAAATCTCTAAGCTTGCATTTAGATGCATTTTAGAGGATACTTGGTCCATATTCATTTGGTCCATATTCATTTGCAGTGAACATACATTTTCACTGTTCTTATAATATTTGCTTGATGTCAGATTATGCTACGAGGATATTAGTCTAAGCCCAGTCTTGGATGCATTGTTTTATCCTGCATTGTTCTATTCTTTGGCCATGGCAGTAGCTAGCATTTTGTTATGATAATTTCAGTATATATCTTACTATCCTTTGCTGATCTCGTTGTATTTTCAATGCACAAGAAACTCTCCGATGAAGTCTCCTCCAGGTAATATATGTCTCATGCTTTCTAAAGAGTACTAGTATACTGACTAAACTATCCACTTGCTATGCTTAGCTGCTCTGTTGTCTGAATCATGACACTTTGCCAGCTAAAACTTGCCTATCACACTGTCGCTGTATTGCTCAACTAAAAACACAAATATTTGTAGTTTTTGTCAGTCATAATGCAACTAAGCATACTAGTCTCAACTAAGCATACTAGTTTTTTGTAGTGAGACAGTAAGAAGGAAACTTCCCAGATTATGTAGAAAGAAAATACTTGGTTTGACCGCAAGTACCATGACATGAATCAAAAAACATATACGGTGGGAAAAATAAAATGGCAGAAACCTGGGAGGTTCTGGTTTGCTGTATCTCCACCAGTTTGGGTTGGCGAATGTGGATGATTTTTTTATCCTATGAACTCATTGTACTGCTACAAGAATTTGGTATCATCATGGTGTAATTTTGTTAACATTCTGGTTTTGTTAGATAGTGGCTACACTAATCTAGAGTGATACAATTTTCCTTCCCATTTGGTATCATCATGTTCAGTGTATACAGTTATAACATCATGTGGGTTTTTTAAGTCTATTTACAGCTCATGTGGGTTTTAACATCATGTGGGTTGGTGAATGTGGATGATTTTTTTATTCTGTGAACTTGAATGTTGCAATGTTGTTTTCTTCAGAGGCTACTGTCAAAAACTTGAGCTACTATCTTGCAAAGATGATGATCATCTCGCTAGTTTGCTGGGTTTTGTCTCCGACCATCGTGTCGTGATGAATTTGCAGGTACCCCGAGAGGCCCTTGAGTTTGCCGGAATGTTGATTAACTTCCGTTCCGGCAAATTCGGGTACTCCATATGTCCTATTTTCAGCAAAGGTCATGCTGAAATTTTAGCATGACTTTGCTAAAAATAGGACATATGGGGTACTTGCGACTACTGCATGGACCGGGGTATCTTAGTACTTAGTTAAGTAGGATCAAATGCCTTGCCATTCTTGCTGCATTAAACCATAGGTGGCAATAGAGCCAAGTGATTAGTGCCAAGTGATTAGGCCCAACCTAGGGTGCCTTGGCTTAGGCTTTTAGGGTGCCTCGGCGTCGAGAAACCCTAAATGATAAAAGCTTAGCTTTTAGGATGCCTCGGTGTCGACAAACCCTAAATGATGAGACCATGATCTTGTTCCTTGACAATAACCAACTTTTTGACCAAACTGTTTTCCTATTTAAAGCGAAACACGGCCAACAACGATGAGGCCGGCGGTTCGGGCGGCAAGAAATTCTGGGAGCTGTCCCAGGAGATGGAGGAACAGCCTCACCACTATGAGGACGCCGCGGAAGACACCGATCCTGATTACACAACCCCTAGTGGCGTCGGGGATGACACCACTGATGATGGCGGCGCACACACAGATGGCAGCCAACCGAAGAAGCAAAGGAAGGACCGGCGCCCGAATGCGCTCCGCACCCTCAAGGAGGAATTCACTCAAGTGGACTCCGACGGGAATCCAACGGAGCCCAAACATATAGTCAAGGGGTACTCGGTTCAGCTCGGGTGCATTCTCCGCACCACCGTCTCGATCAACACCGAGAACCTTAGGCATAAGGACCGAGGGAATTTGCGCAGCCTCCACTTCACCAAGATGCACGAATGATACAAGTTCCCCGCCGAATTTGAAAACACACGCCTCTCAGGGAATAAAGTGAACAGTGCCGCCCTCACGAAGATGAGCACGACCCTGTCTACTTGGAGAAGCGCGGTGAAGAGAATGATTGATAAAGGTGATAGTTATGAGAAGATCAAGGCGAAATATCCTTTGATGAGCGAAGATGAATACAAGGAGTTCAAGATAAAGTGCGAGAGCAGTGCAACCACCGAATCAAGTCAGTGGGGGAAAGAAATGCGGGAGTTGAACTTAGGGGAACACAAACTCGGTCCCGGCGGTTACAGAGTGGCGGAGCCTATATGGGACAAGGAGGACGCGGAGCGTGCTGAGCAAGGCCTACTGCCCCGCTTCGAGAAATACAGCGGTAACAAGCAGACCAGGAACTATGTCAGGGCCCGGTACAAGGAGGACCCGATAACAAAGGAGCTTACCATGGATCCGAAGACCAGGGCGCTTGAGCTTGTTCTGGTCAGGAATACACCCCCGCGTAATTAGCTCCATATGGTTACACTCTAACTAATCCCCAATATTTCTAAATGGTTCACGTTCCTTTCGCAGGAAACTGAAAGCAGTAGCGCGGGGTCGTCTCAGAGCTCCCCTTTCGACAGCCCTTTAAATAGGGCATTGAACATAATGAAAAGCAAGGATAAGCTCACTAAGCCGACGTCAGCTGGTCGTCTGGTCGGCAAAGGCTTGTCCACAAAATGGGGGTCATACTATACCGCTGGTGTGCGGAAGGAGCAAAAGGCCAGCTCGGAAAGCCAAACGCGCGAGGGTGAAGCACTCAAGGCACAAGTGGCGCGGATTCCGGAGCTTGTCCAAGAGCAAGTGGAACAACAACTGGGAACGAAGCTCAACGCCATGGTTCCTACGTTGATTCATGGGCTGACGACGTGGATTGCGGGCGGCCAACAGGGGCCTCCCCCGATTCCCAGCTTCATGGCCAGCAACTCGCACAACGCGCAGGCGGCGCCATTGGTGTCTCCGGTGGCGTCATTGGTATCTCCGGCGGCGGCGCCATTGGTGTCTCCAGCGGAGGCGGTATTCGTGTCTCCGGTGCCGGCACGGGCATTGGAGCTTAATGCACCCTGGTGTATGCCGGCCGGCACCTCGCCAGCAAGCTCCCCCTCCGTCAGTTGCATGCCCGCCGTTGGCGGTGCCTCGACATTAGCCGAGCTCGACGGCATCACGGTAACTAAGCCTCTCGGCTGATGACTTCATCTCCTTGCCTTTGACTGGGCATCCCTGACGCCCTGTACATGTTTTCGCAGGGCACCGCCGATGTTCCTTGCACTCTTCTGCACTTCGTGGGCGCCGAGTTGGTCGATGTCGCCAAGGGCAGAATCGTTCAACCGGGCAATCGCATGTTCCACGGTAATCCGATGCCACCCACAGTGTATAGGATTGAAGTGGTTTGGGTGCTGCCAGGCTGCGACGAGCTGTTACCTCAGGTTTCACCCCGGTGGGGCCGATGAAGAAGATGAGATGACCCTCAGCGCCTGCGTAAACTGGCCGCTACTTTGGCCGAAGAGCTAGATTCGTTTGGGGGCGGGGGACACCACCCAAAGACAAGACCGCCAGTCGTGCCGGCGCCAAGCCATGGCAAGAACGCCGCAACGCTACCGGACCTGCCAGACATCCCTATGTCGGACATCCCTATGGCACAGGATCCGGACAGACCTATGGCACAGGATCCGAACAACGATTACAACAATGACGGTACATTTACCAAAGTCGATAAGCGTCGTCTGCCGTTCAGTTCTCAGGAGACGCCTCCAGCTCCCGCCTTCACCGAGCCTCAGATAGCTGAGGTGCAAAATATTATCAGCCCCAACACGCTCAAGAAAGCGGTCTGTGAGCAGAACTCGGTCCCATTACAGGAGATCAAGAAGAAGGGACGGAAACGAAAGACTAACAAGGGCGCCGGTGCGAGCCAGCCGGCATCGAGTTCGATCCGTGCTTAGGACGGGCCACCTTCACCTAAGGATATCTCGAGGAGGGTGCATGTGGCGGGTAGGGCGATGCTACCGCCAAATATGCTGAATGCTGCAACCGGTGCTATGCGGAGTCTGCACAACAGTGTTGTTTCTTTGGAGAAGCAGCGTCTGAGAGAGAATGATGTGGCATACCCGGTTTTTGTGGCCAAGGTGCCAGAGGGCAAGGGCTTTGTGGATGGCGACATCGGGGGTACGATCAACCTGCGGTTTGATGACATCTTTGCTATGTTTAACCTTCATCCATTGCACTACACCTTCGTTCGTCTGTTTTCGTTGAGTATGGAGATGCGGATCATTAGAGACAAGACCCCAAACATTGTGATAGTCGACCCCTTCTACATGCGTGCCAAGCACTTGAACAGCGCTGGGGACCGCCAAGTTGCGAGTTCATACCTCGAAGGCGTCATTCTGGCAAACCCAGATAAGGATAACTTCCTTGTGGCTTACTTTCCCGAGTAAGTCATCCCTTAACCGCCCCGTAACATATGATTTCCTAGATTTTGATCATTCTTTTTTGTCTAACATTCCGTGTTCTGTGCAGTGACACACATTGCACACTCATCCTCTTAAGCCCGAAATATTCCATGGCCACCTATTTCGACCCGAACCGTAACTCCAAGATAGACTACACAAATGTCAAGAAAGTTCTTAATGATGTTCTCCCTGGCTACGCCAAATCTGGAGCACCTTCCCCAGGGCAGTTCGTAAGTACGGCAAGCACATGTTCTCACACAATACGAAGTTCTGCTGTGTCAAGCAGCCGCCTGGCGGTCAGAAGGATCCCTAGTACGCCCTCCATCACATGCGGGTGATTGTAAGGGACCATCATCAACTTCTGCGACCAGATAATCTCAAAGATTGGGCCGCGAGGTTTTCGGCAGTCCAGGACGCGGACCTCAGACAAGAATTCTTTTGCATCCAGTCGGAGTTTGCGGACATCATCCATCAAGATGTCCTTCATACCTCGGGGCAGTTCTTCGTCAGATATCAACCGTCCAACAGTGAGATAGATGAAACGCTACAAATGCAGGGTGACAACGACCGCGATATCATGACCATCACGACAGACGGCGTCTTCATCCACGCTCCTGTCCGATGAGTCGAGTCGAAAGTAGTGATGTGTAGTTCTGAAACATTGATTACCTCATGTTGTAATTAAACTTTAATGAATTTGTATGTCTCTTTGGTTTGGATAGTCGTTCAACTTAGATGTAATCGATGCTATTTATTAGTAGGACCATGAATCGTCCTATTAATGTCTTGCTTTTCTCTTTCGATCCTTTTGTTGCATACTTACATATTGCTTATGTATTGTTTGTTGTTTGGCTTGTGCATAGAGATGTCGTCGTATGTCGTGTACAAGGGTAAGGTTCCCGGAGTCTACGACGACTGGGAGGAGTGTCGGAGACAGGTTCACCGTTTCAGCGGTAACAGTTACAAAAGGGTACACCATTAGGGCGGAGGCCGAATCTAGATATGCCCTCTATCTAGCGGGAGGGAGGAGGGAGCGTCGGAGGAACCGGATGAGGACCAGTTTGATCGCGATGATGCTCATCGTGATGACCACAACTCTCTTTTATGTGACGGTAGTTTAGATGATCGATATCGACTTGTAACGTGAAGACAAACTCGATACTCGCGGTCTTGAGTCTTATAATGTTTTATCTTTGTTCGGTCTTTTGAATTTGGAGACTAATATGATGAATTGTATTCGGAGACTAATCTTCTATTGTATTCGATGAATCTAATGTTGCTGTGTGCTGCTGTCTATATTCTGTCCAATAATATATTTTCACTAGTGCCGAACCGGGCAATAGCACCAGTTCGTAAGGCCCTTTAGTGTCGGTTCCATAACCGGCACTAAAGTGTGGGTACTAAAGCCCCCCCCCCCTTTAGTACCGGTTCAGCACGAACCGGTGCTAAAGGGAAACCACGTGGCACGAGCCAGCTCCAAGGGCCTGGAGTCCTTTAGTACCGGTTGGTAAGACCAACCGGTACTATAAGGTTTGGGAGGTTTTAGTTTTATGATTTCTTTTTCATTTAATTTTGTGTTTCCATTTTAATTCTTTTTTGTTTGCTAG
>NC_041391.1:123957381-123995925 GCF_002162155.2 Triticum dicoccoides
ATATATAATTTCTAGTAGAACCAATCATGCATATATATATCATCAATGTCTCACAAACTATCATATTAATTAATTCACACATACACACATGTATAGCTATATACAATTTCTCCTACATATGCATGTTGCCTTTGGAGCCAGTGGCAATATAGCCTAATTGGTGCCTTTGGAGCACGATGACAATTGGAAGTGGTTTTCATTGGGGTGGTAGCGGGTAATAGTATTCTCCCTTCGGATTTATGACCTGGTCGAGCAAAAATCCCGCTATTTCCTCTTGAAGTGCTTCTACGCGCTCCGTTTCTAGGAGCTTCGTCCACACCTCTTTGAACTGTTAAGAAGGAGATCAATATGCATGTGTATTAGTTGTGTGACTAGATATCGATAATGGTGTAAAAATTGTGAATAGTGTTTTGACAAGCGTACCCATTCCTGTCTTTGAGATCTGCTCCTTTCGGACGCCATCATGCGAATGTTCTCGCAAACGCAGAATGCACACAGATCAGTCCCCTGCTCCTGCTTCAGGGCCTTTACTAGAATGGAATTTGATCAGATAATAATTAATCAAGCATGATAGTTAAAGAGATGGCAGCTAGCTAGCTAGCTAGTACTACTTAATTACTTACCTTGGGTCTTCCCCATTTAAGATTTTCTTTCCATTCACCGTGCGTGACCCTGATGAACCTTGCCCAAGCCCTGCCCGCCGAAAAAGAAAATGAATAAAGGGGTTATTAAATAGTTCATATCATGAAATGACGAACTAAATAGGCCGAGATATATAGTTAATAATGATTGAAATTACCTGTTGACTATCCCAGACAAGATGTTATAGTCAGTTTTTTCTTTGAGTAGTGAGTCCAGTATTTCAACTGTTCCAGCGTCAACTTTAATGATACACAAGACCCAGTGATATCTGCATGCACACATGTTTGCATGTCTTAATTAAGCGGGCATATGTAAGCAAAAACATGTAGCTAGCTAGTAGGCAAAAACAGAGAATTTGTAGTACAAGACAGTGTGACTCACTTGAAGTTGTAAGGTAGTAGTATATCTTCATTGTATTTGAGGCGCTTCAAGAACTCTAGCATGCTGTCCTCTACGGCCTTTTGATGACGTTCATCTATTTTCCATGTGTATTCATTAGCGGTGTTTGGGTCAATGAACCCAATGCCATAGCGTCCACCTTTTCTCATTTCATACATCTTCATCCTGCATATAATACCACAGAAAAGAATATAGTGAGGATAATTACAGGTAATGATAAGGATCACTACTGCTAGCTTGAGACTTAAATTACAGAAAGAAATCACTTACAGACAATAGCAACTGATGATAGATTTGTCGAGTGCATCTTGATTGTATAACTGAAACAGTTCAGAATACTCAACGGACACAGCTTTCTCATGGTAGTAATGATCCTCGTTGACATTCACCATGTCAGGACCCCGACTCGATGCCACATAGGTCTAGCATGTAACACCTCATATCACTTTGCGGCCTCACGCACGGTATTCCCACGGGTGTCGCCTTACCTTTGCCCGGGACCGTTTGCGTCTTTTGGCACACGTATATGATAGTGTCGCTAGCACCCATATGATAAGGAGCCCGGGATGACATGGCTAGTCGTAAACCCAAAGTGGCACAGACTTACAGGGACAGGCATCCATGACCCAGCATCGAACGTGTCGGTCATCAGCGAGTGAATCCAGGCTGTAGCACTGGGCTAGCAGGACTCCGGTGAACCGGGCTGTAGCGGGCTAACAGGACTCCGGTATTCATCGCCTGACATTTCCCCGAAGGGACAGACACAGGAATGAAGAAGGACACATGCCGGCCAGCCTAAGTGCTCCGGAGCAGTAGCAAGCTACCATGGCTCGGTGGAAACACTAGGAGACATTTCCCGGTAAGAGAGGCTACCAAGGATAAACAACTAGGTTGTCAGATCCCACACATACCAAGCATTTCAATAACATACACACAATATGCTCGATATGTGCAAAAACAACATGGCATCACAACATGACTCTACAACTCAAGTATTTTAATCAATAGGCTCCGAGGAGCGCGATATTACAAACATGGGTCTCATGACCCAACAATCAGAGCATACGAATCAAAGCACAAGCGGAAGCTATCATGTCTGGGTACAGACATCTATAACTGAAAAGGGCTGAGAAGCCTGACTATCTACCAGATCCTGCCGGGGCACAAGATCGTAGCTGAGGTAACAAGCTAAACGTCGAAGTCCACGCGAAACTATTAGTGAGACCGAAGTCTCTCTGCAAAAACATAAAATAGGCAAACGTGAGTACAAATGTACCCAGCAAGACTTACATCAGAACTAACTACATATGCATCATTATCAACAAAGGGGATGGTGGGGTTTACCTGTAGCAAGCCAGCTTTGACTCGGTGGCTAACCTGAACTACGACTGCAAGTAACTCTTTTGAGGTGGCGCACACGAGTCCACATATTCACCATATCAATACACCACTATGGATCCGCTCCCGTCTCCCTACGAGAACGCCATCCATAGCACTCACGCTTATCTTGCGTATTTTAGAGTATCCACTTTCACTTGTCTATGAACTGATATAAGCAACCCAGAAGTCCTTTTCCGCGGACATGGCTATTCGAATAGATGATGTTAACCCTGCAGGGGTGTACTTCTTCATACATGTTTCCACCACTTAGCGTCTGCACATGACATGTGCTCGGCAGACTTCAAGCGAAAGCCGACGTGGGTGTAGACCACGACCTACCTAAACACTCAAGTCTCTAGTCCAGGTTTATCGCCTATTCGGGTTCCATCCATGAGGAGATCCGGCCGGAGTTTCGCTCACAGCCCCAAACGATGTGAACAGGGTTCCGTGACACCAAACGGGCGCCCGGTATACCCGGCCACGTGCCTACCGCATCACAGCCCACCCCTACGGTCAGCGCTGTCCACGGCCTCCAGTATACTACAAACACCAGAAACTACTTGCAACTCCTGGACAGAGGACTAGGGTGAATAAGAAGTCAAGCGGGGTCATATTTCAGGGCCCAATGTATGGTAGTAGCTGAATCATGGATCACAAACACAGCACTCAGTTCCTGAGGATGGCTACAATGAGACAACCCACCATGTACTCCTACATGGCCTCTCACCGCTACCGTTACCAAATCGTGTTCACACACTTAGCTCACACACAGTAGGACATGCTCACACACCTCTGATTCATCCCCGATGAATCAGACCTGACTCAACTCTAAGCAGTAGCAGGCATGACAAACAAACATGAATGAGTAGGCACAACAGGGCTCAAACAACTCCTACTCATACTAGTGGGTTTCATCTATTTACTGTGGAATGACAGGTCATGCAAAGGATAAAGGGGTTCAACTACCGCAGCATGTAACAGTTGAATCGGTGTTGTCCTAATGCAGTAAAAGAGAGCAGGAGCGAGAGAGTGGGATTGTATCGGAATGAACAAGGGGGTTTTGCTTGCCTGGCACTTCTGAAGATAACATTGGGTCTTCATCAGTGTCAACGATCACCTCATCGGTATCACGTCTATCGAGAGGGAACAAATACCGGCAACACAGAAAGGAACACAATCAATGCAATGCACAATATGATGCATGATCATGACATGGCAAAATGAATGTGTTTTGGGCTAATGCAACTAGCAACAGATTAAATGAAGTTGGCTTGAATATAAAATTCAAATTCAAACTCCATATGTGATTAATTAAATGCCCTTTATATGATTTGTGCTAAACAGCAGCTATAAGTTGTTCTAACATGCATGAAAATGGTACAGATGGATTCCCTGAATTTTTCTGATAATTTTTCATATATAAATTATTTAATTTGGAGTTACGGTTAATTTTCTATGATTTATTGAAGTTTTAGCTATTTTCTGGAATTTCCTGAATAATAATAAATCCAGAAAATACTTATTGCGTCAGCCCCACGTCACAGTGACGTCAGCAGGGTCAACTGGGCGGATTCAGGTCAAACCTGACGTGTGGGGCCACACGTCAGTGACACAAGAGCTAATCCCGGTCAAACCCAGCGCTGACTGGGGTTTGACCAGGGGTGGGGCCCACTGTCAGTGGCTGTGGGGGTGTTTAGCGTGGTCATTTGTGCTAACTAAAACAGGGCCACGTCACCAGCCACCGGAGTGTCGCCGGCGACGACCACGGCCGACAGCGGAGGTGCACCGTGCGCTCGCTACGGAGCACCATTTGACGTGCGGTTTGCTCCTACGGGTTCCTGGGAGGAAGGAGCATCTAAAGAGATAAGCGACAGCAGCTGGGGTGGCCGGAGCTGCCGGCGGCGAGCTCTTTTGCGGCTGCCGGAGTTCGGCTATCGACGGGAACCATGCCACAGAGCACGGGAGGAGCAGCAGTTGGGTGATTTGAGCTCCTTCGGATGCGCTGAGCGCGTTGGCGGGCTCATAAGCAAGCGGCGACGGCTGTGGCCGCGACGGCGCCATGGCCGGCGGCGAGGGATTCTCGGGCAAGGTGGTGGGGCTAGCTAGAGAGGGAAGTGGGGCACGGGGAGAGGGGGAATCGGGTCGAGGGCTCACCGCGGAGCTGCAGGGAGGGTTAGTGGGCTCGGGGGCGCGCCGGAGTGGCCGAATCGACGGAGAAGATCCTCGGCGGCCGGCGAGGGGGAAAACGTCGGGGGCGGCGTTCCGGGGCTCTTCTGGTCGCGTGAAACGACAAGGAGGACGAGGGAGGACCGGCAGAGCTCGGGGATACGAAGAGGGAGCGAGGGAGTGGCGGTGGCTGCGGCGGTGACGAACGGCGGCGACGATGGCGTTCGGCCGTTCGCGGGAGAGAGAAACAGAGGAGGGGGAGGAGCACAGGGAGAATGAGAGGGGCCAAGGGGTGCGTGGCGTCTCCGTGGCGCAGGTCAGGACGAGGGAGGGCAAGCAGGAGGTGGCGGGAGGACGTGGCCGCGGTCGCTCGCGTGCGGGCATGCAGCTGCTTCGGGGCGAGGGGAGGAAGACGACGGAGGGGCTGCGGTGGTGGGCTGGGCCAGTTGGCCAGGCCGCCTGCTGGGCCGGCCAGGTAAGTCCAGGTGAGTTCTCTCTCTCTCCTCTATTTTCTGTTTTCTATTATTTCTGCAACTGAGAGGCTTTATTAAAAATACTTAGGCATCTCTAAAAATCCAGAAAATAATCAGGGGCTCTGTTTAGATTATTTCCAATAGCCCACACTTATTTTTAGAATTATTTGGGCATTTAAGATATTTACTAGCATTTAGATGCCCAAATGCAAATAGAGTATGATTTAATTCAGAGCCCAATATGTCCTGCAAAAATATAAATCATTTTTGGTAGATGCTTTCACCTCAAACCAGAAATGTTGAACATTTTTAGAGGGCATTTTGGGTTTAATGAAAAAGATTTTATTTTGACCCTAGTTGAATTCATTTGGTGCTAGGGTTTAATCAATCCCCATTTCAGGTTTAAATGAAATTTAAACATGAAGCAACACTCTAATGCATGCACTAGGCATTGTCAGAACTAGGGATGTGACAACTCACCCCCACTAAAAAAGAATCTCGTCTCGAGATTCAAGCGTAGGGTAAGATGAAGGGGAAACGCAAACTAGTATAATCTTCATGATCCAGGGTGCACTTCAAATGAACGTTGATTTGAACACCATCTTTGTCTTGAAGTCTTGCTCTGAGAAATCCTGTCAACATGACACGGAGGGAAGGAGGAGACTCTAGAAGGGTCGATCTCCTCGAAGATCGAACAACTCAGGACTAACTCCCGGAATGAGACATAGGACCATCTCTCGGGTTGAGACACGAGATACACATCAAGAGGGGTGGAAAGAAACGGATGACGAAGGTGCACTAGGTGGACAACAATTCCACACCTAAGAAGGTGGTAAACGGTTGTCAACGTAGCGAGGAGTTGAGTTGCCATGATATCACGACGAAACATCCTGGAGGAGGGTGATACGTAGATTATTACCTCAAGTGGCAAAAAGAATTACTTTTGATTCAAAGATCATTGAAATTCTTCATACCAGCCTAAGGCAATTCACAACGATCGTTTGGAGGGGGTCGGTAGAATGGCATACTCGGACTTGGATGATGTGGATTACCTTGTTGGAGACAACGTAATGGATGAATTTGCTTATCACCGGAAATGGAAGAGACCCATGGTAGAATGGCACATTGGCGGTGCAGGCTGGGAACAAAATGCAAATGCTGGGAATGATTCTGGTAACTGGGGAAGAACCCAACAATAGCGAGTGAATTCACTATTTGAAAGATCATAGCATTGCCGAGGAGACTGAGAGCAAACCAATTAGAGCCGATGATAACACGTAGCGCTTGTGCGTGCTCTCAAGAACTTGAGCAATTCCATAATCATCAAGGTTTTACCAACATCCGTGTCAAGGGTCCGGTAACACAACTTACTACCATGATGAATGGTGATGGAGGATGCAGATGCAAAGGGAGATAACACCTTCTCAGATTTCACCCTTGGCGGGGTCAAGGAGATAAAATCTGGATGATCGACCGAGAGACATTTAGCACTCCGCTTCTAATGTTCTCCTCGATGTGCTGGTGTAACCCATTCATAGATATGGTTTGATATCTAAAACATCAAGTAAAAGGTCGGACTTCAGGAACACCAAAAATCCATAGGGCAACTAGGGAGTAAATCCTACGAAATCCCTATGGGGAGGTGGCCAACTTCCTCAATCAAGATACTACAATAATAGGTCTTCCGGCTGGGTGTGTTGGCCACGACATCCACTTTACCGGTTATCGAGGGACCAATATTATAGTTCTTGGGAAATGTTCCAAACCATCACATCTGCCTGAGATTCGGATCTGGTTGGTGTCAGGATATTCCAGACTCATCGAGTCTAGGAAGAAAAATGGAAGTTTGCAACACGAATCGACGAGATGATGTTGCGAGATTCTCGGGGAATGAACTACGATAGCAAGCTCCAAAACATGAGCTGGTTCTGCTACAAACATGTGAACACGCTGTCCCAGACAAACATGACCACGTGGTAGTCTTATAATAAAACACTACCGAGTTCTGGAGGGGAACCATCATCGAGGATATCGAAGTCCTTGCATAAGGTATACTCTTAAGAAGGAACTTCTTCTCCTTGAACAAATCAATCAGTGGCTTGGTGTGCTAGGGACACATATAGATTGAAGGTTGCAAGTCTTCAAGCCACAGAATTCTTCGCACGTGTGCATGACTGATTTGAAATGATTCCAAAGAAAGAAACATTGACTTTCTCGAATCCACGGCGGCAACTTGCATCAGATGCACATGAATTAAAGGAAATCACTACCTTCATCCAAACATATGCTTCATGAGCTAGCATGAACAAATGCTTTCAAAAGTTTCCAACATTGGCTTAATGTTCAACAAAATTATGGAGGAGATAAGGATGTTGTCAATGGGCACAACAACAATTCATCTGAGTTTCCTTTTAAAAGGAATTACATAGTTAAGTGAACAAGTGATAGCATTGGTCAGACCCAAAAGATATAACGGTGTATGCTCGAGGGATCAACCACGAGTAAGACAACATTACGGATATCGTTGGTTCTGACTTGATTTGACAATAGCCCACACTCAAATCAAAGGATTGATAAGACAATAGATCCAGCAACTGATCATAGGGACCAATCGATGAAGACATCATCTTTCTTCAACACACACTACACAAGAATATCCCTTTGGAACGAACTAAGTCGGGCAAGCTTTTATCTTCCAACTCTCCAAGTTGTTGTCTAGCTTAACCAACTAGCTCAGGGGTATCCAACACGGATTCTTGGAGAAAGGGTGGTTTACAGGATGAACCAACTTGATCACGAGCTCAACATAACAGTCAGGTGACAACCTGGTGATACCTTCGAGAGGATATTCGAAAAATCACGAACCACCGATATGATACTAAGCTCGAGAACAATCTTGCTTTTTGAGGCAAGACGATATGATCAATAGAGCGAAGATTTAAGATAGTCCTAACTCATCGATCGAGGAGTGCACCGAGAACAAGGACTAGGTAGCACAATCAATCTTAGAATGATGATTCAATAACCAACATGCTAAGAATGAAATTATTGTCCTTTAACTACCAAGCAACAAGGTTGCTAGGAGTATTGATTTCACACATCACGATTCACTTGTCGACATTCCGGTTACAATAACACAGGAACCGAGGGATGAACAATGATGGCAAGAAGTATCACTGTACCAAGAGTTCATAGGGTGGTGTGCAATTCCTATAACATCCCGATATAAAGATGGTAATACTCCAAGATAGAGCAGAACAAAAGCTGGATTAGCAATTTGTTCTGTGGAGCACAACTTCTTTGACCCAATCCTAGATATGGAAGAGGTACTGGAGTTTGTTTCTCCTAGTCATTCTGGACAGAATGGCTTGACGGACCACAAGGGTAATAGGCATCGATAAACGAATGCATGCATACTCTTGACTATCAATTGATAGACGAGGGTCAGAATGCAACTAAAGAGAACAACTCAAAGGAACATATAATTTTCTGAGTTGTGGATGCATAGATTAGTATGTCGAACCAAGTTCAACATATTTCTTCCGGATAACCCATGCAGAAAGGTAGAACTGGCAGAGTCACGATTTATGAATGGAGAACTCCTCAAGAGTACTCTAATTGTGATCTTTTGATCCAATAAACATCTGCCATAAGCGGTTCATGGTATTTGGAAGAAGGAAATACCACGGACCTCGAGGACTATCGCAAAGTTACTAATATCCTGAAGGAACTAGCAAACACTATCAACATGAAGTAAGTAGAGTGAATCTCGGGTTCAAAGCCCAATGAGTAGAATACCTACTACTAAGTGGCATCACGGGATGCTATCGAGAATAAAAGCCAGAATCATCACACTGGGGATCACAAAACATTGCTAGATTACTAGGTGACTCCCTAAACACCTAGGGTCATAATAATATCTCCAACATATATGTCAAGGTAACGGAGTACCTCAACTCACTGATTGGTGTGGTTAATCTGGCCCATGGGAACATTGAAACGGGAAGAAAGGATTTGCAAATGCATCAGACTACTTAGAAACCTGGGATGACTCGGACAGCATAACGGCTGTAAATGCTCAGAAAAGATTTGAGACATTCACAAAAATGGTGGCATAACCACTCAGAAGCACAATATCAAGGTTTCGAGATCAATAATTAACATACAGAGGTAGAAACTGAACTGAGGCTTAATCCAACAATCTTATAAGTCTACAGATTAGTAACACGTGATCCTGATGGAAAGAAGAGATAGCCTAGTTCTTAATCCCCGTAGAAGAGAAGATGATGACTTAGATCAGAAGGCCATGAGGTATAAGGAGTAAAAAGAGCCTTACGTTCCATCCCACAATCAATTCCCTTATATAACTAAAGAATTTCTAGACTCAACTTCGACCAGTTTGGCTTGGTAATCCTATAGGCAGTCAAGCTCTGATACCAACGCTGTCAGGACCCCGACTCAATGCCACATAGGTCTAGCATGTAACACCTCATATCACTTTGCAGCCTCACGCACAGTATTCCCACGGGTGTCGCCTTACCTTTGCCCGGGACCGTTTGCGTCTTTTGGCACACGTATATGATAGTGTCGCTAGCACCCATATGATAAGGAGCCCGGGCTGACATGGCTAGTCGTAAACCCAAAGTGGCACAGACTTATAGGGACAGGCATCCATGACCCAGCATCGAACGTGTCGGTCATCAGCGAGTGAATCCAGGCTGTAGCACTGGGCTAGCAGGACTCCGGTGAACCGGGCTGTAGCGGGCTAACAGGACTCCGGTATTCATCGCGTGACATTTCCCCGAAGGGACAGACACAGGAACGAAGAAGGACACATGCCGGCCAGCCTAAGTGCTCCGGAGCAGTAGCAAGCTACCATGGCTCGGTGGAAACACTAGGAGACATTTCCCGGTAAGAGAGGCTACCAAGGATAAACAACTAGGTTGTCAGATCCCACACATACCAAGCATTTCAATAACATACACACAATATGCTCGATATGTGCAAAAACAACATGGCATCACAACATGACTCTACAACTCAAGTATTTTAATCAATAGGCTCTGAGGAGCGCGATATTACAAACATGGGTCTCATGACCCAACAATCAGAGCATACGAATCAAAGCACAAGCGGAAGCTATCATGTCTGGGTACAGACATCTATAACTGAAAAGGGCTGAGAAGCCTGACTATCTACCAGATCCTGCCGGGGCACAAGATCGTAGCTGAGGTAACAAGCTAAACGTCGAAGTCCACGCGAAACTATTAGTGAGACCGAAGTCTCTCTGCAAAAACATAAAATAGGCAAACGTGAGTACAAATATACCCAGCAAGACTTACATCAGAACTAACTACATATGCATCATTAGCAACAAAGGGGATGGTGGGGTTTAACTGCAGCAAGCCAGCTTTGACTCGGTGGCTAACCTGAACTACGACTGCAAGTAACTCTTTTGAGGTGGCGCACACGAGTCCACATATTCACCATATCAATACACCACTATGGATCCGCTCCCGTCTCCCTACGAGAACGCCATCCATAGCACTCACGCTTATCTTGTGTATTTTAGAGTATCCACTTTCACTTGTCTATGAACTGATATAAGCAACCCAGAAGTCCTTTTCCGCGGACACGGCTATTCGAATAGATGATGTTAACCCTGCAGGGGTGTACTTCTTCATACATGTTTCCACCACTTAGCGTCTGCACACGACATGTGCTCGGTAGACTTCAAGCGAAAGCCGACGTGGGTGTAGACCACGACCTACCTAAACACTCAAGTCTCTAGTCCAGGTTTATCGCCTATTCGGGTTCCATCCATGAGGAGATCCGGCCGGAGTTTCGCTCACAGCCCCAAACGATGTGAACAGGGTTCCGTGACACCAAACGGGCGCCCGGTATACCCGGCCATGTGCCTACCGCATCACAGCCCACCCCTACGGTCAGTGCTGTCCACGGCCTCCAGCATACTACAAACACCAGAAACTACTTGCAACTCCTGGACAGAGGACTAGGGTGAATAAGAAGTCGAGTGGGGTCATATTTCAGGGCCCAATGTATGGTAGTAGCTGAATCATGGATCACAAACACAGCACTCAGTTCCTGAGGACGGCTGCAATGAGACAACCCACCATGTACTCCTACATGGCCTCTCACCGCTACCTTTACCAAATCGTGTTCACACACTTAGCTCACACACAGTAGGACATGCTCACACACCTCTGATTCATCCCCGATGAATCAGACCTGACTCAACTCTAAGCAGTAGCAGGCATGACAAACAAACATGAATGAGTAGGCACAACAGGGCTCAAACAACTCCTACTCATACTAGTGGGTTTCATCTATTTACTGTGGAATGACAGGTCATGCAAAGGATAAAGGGGTTCAACTACCGCAGCATGTAACAGTTGAATCGGTGTTGTCCTAATGCAGTAAAAGAGAGCAGGAGCGAGAGAGTGGGATTGTATCGGAATGAACAAGGGGGTTTTGCTTGCCTGGCACTTCTGAAGATAACATTGGGTCTTCATCAGTGTCAACGATCACCTCATCGGTATCACGTCTATCGAGAGGGAACAAATACCGGCAACACAGAAAGGAACACAATCAATGCAATGCACAATATGATGCATGATCATGACATGGCAAAATGAATGTGTTTTGGGCTAATGCAACTAGCAACAGATTAAATGAAGTTGGTTTGAATATAAAATTCAAATTCAAACTCCATATGTGATTAATTAAATGCCCTTTATATGATTTGTGCTAAACAGCAGCTATAAGTTGTTCTAACATGCATGAAAATGGTACAGATGGATTCCTTGAATTTTTCTTATAATTTTTCATATATAAATTATTTAATTTGGAGTTACAGTTAATTTTCTATGATTTATTGAAGTTTTAGCTATTTTCTGGAATTTCCTGAATAATAATAAATCCAGAAAATACTTATTGCGTCAGCCCCACGTCACAGTGACGTCAGCAGGGTCAACTGGGCGGATTCAGGTCAAACCTGACGTGTGGGGCCACACGTCAGTGACACAGGAGCTAATCCCGGTCAAACCCAGCGCTGACTGGGGTTTGACCAGGGGTGGGGCCCACTGTCAGTGGCTGTGGGGGTGTTTAGCGTGGTCATTTGTGCTAACTAAAACAGCGCCACGTCACCAGCCACCGGAGTGTCGCCGGCGACGACCACGGCCGACAGCGGAGGTGCACCGTGCGCTCGCTACGGAGCACCATTTGACGTGCGGTTTGCTCCTACGGGTTCCTGGGAGGAAGGCGCATCTAAAGAGATAAGCGACAACAGCTGGGGTGGCCGGAGCTGCCGGCGGCGAGCTCTTTTGCGGCTGCCGGAGTTCGGCTATCGACGGGAACCATGCCACAGAGCACGGGAGGAGTAGCAGTTGGGTGATTTGAGCTCCTTCGGATGCGCTGAGCGCGTTGGCGGGCTCATAAGCAAGTGGCGATGGCTGTGGCCGCGACGGCGCCATGGCCGGCGGCGAGGGATTCTCGGGCAAGGTGGTGGGGCTAGCTAGAGAGGGAAGTGGGGCACAGGGAGAGGGGGAATCGGGTCGAGGGCTCACCGCGGAGCTGCAGGGAGGGTTAGTGGGCTCGGGGGCGCGCCGGAGTGGCCGAATCGACTGAGAAGATCCTCGGTGGCCGGCGAGGGGGAAAACGTCGGGGGCGGCGTTCCGGGGCTCTTCTGGTCGCGTGAAACGACGAGGAGGACGAGGGAGGACCGGCAGAGCTCGGGGATACGAAGAGGGAGTGAGGGAGTGGCTGTGGCTGCGGCGGTGACGAACGGCGGCGACGATGGCGTTCGGCCGTTCGCGGGAGAGAGAAACAGAGGAGGGGGAGGAGCACAGGGAGAATGAGAGGGGCCAGGGGGTGCGTGGCGTCTCCGTGGCGCAGGTCAGGACGAGGGAGGGCAAGCAGGAGGTGGCGGGAGGACGTGGCCGCGGTCGCTCGCGTGCGGGCACGCAGCTGCTTCGTGGCGAGGGGAGGAAGACGACGGAGGGGCTGCGGTGGTGGGCTGGGCCAGTTGGCCAGGCCGCCTGCTGGGCCGGCCAGGTAAGTCCAGGTGAGTTCTCTCTCTCTCCTCTATTTTCTGTTTTCTATTATTTCTGCAATTGAGAGGCTTTATTAAAAATACTTAGGCATCTCTAAAAATCCAGAAAATAATCAGGGGCTCTATTTAGATTATTTCCAACAGCCCACACTTATTTTTAGAATTATTTGGGCATTTAAGATATTTACTAGCATTTAGATGCCCAAATGCAAATAGAGTATGATTTAATTCAGAGCCCAATATGTCCTGCAAAAATATAAATCATTTTTGGTAGATGCTTTCACCTCAAACCAGAAATGTTGAACATTTTTAGAGGGCATTTTGGGTTTAATGAAAAAGATTTTATTTTGACCCTAGTTGAATTCATTTGGTGCTAGGGTTTAATCAATCCCCATTTCAGGTTTAAATGAAATTTAAACATGAAGCAACACTCTAATGCATGCACTAGGCATTGTCAGAACTAGGGATGTGACACACCATGAGGGACAATCGATCGGAAATCTTGGTAATGTTCATGTAGCATTGATGCAATTCATACATTCTCGTTGGGAGGTTCTTGACCTTGTCTGGCTCGACCAAAGGTTGGCCCCGGACATATTTTCGTTTTATTTCATCCTCTCTAAGCACAAGCATGGGCTCAATCTCGAGGAGTTGTCCAATAGTGATTTTGAGAACTTCAGCCTGCATTATATGCTCCTCCGTTATTACCACATTGCCCACCTCAGGAACGTAAACTGTTTGCCCACAATAATATTGGGCGCGCATACTGTCACGTGTTGTTGGCACAACAAGCGAGGGGATCACTTGCACCGCCTATTCTCCCAGCTGGGGAATGCTTTTCCCGCATTTTTTGACAGCTGCTTCTTGTTTGCTCGATCCTGAGCTGGCCTCCTTATGTACACGTGCTCGATTTAACTTCCTGATGTGGCGCTCATAGTCTGTGTCAACAGGCTCGGGAGCTGGTGGTTGAGCCATACGAATGAAGTGGTCAATCGTTTCCTCAGGCACTTTCTCCCTTGGCGGTGTTGGCGGTTTTGGTGCAAAATGGGCTTCCACCTCGGACTTGGATATGGCTGCGATTTCCACCTCGGACCTGTCATAAGCCCTCTGCAGAAGAGGCGTGAGGCTTGGACCATATTTATATCGCTTGCCTCCGCCTGTACTTCCTGTACTACCTTGACTCGTACCGCTACGCACCATAGCTACGGGGTGTCTCTTCTGTGATTGCTGAGGCGGCGGAAATGCTGACGGGGCTGAGTTGGACGAGGAGGAGTGGCCGCCTGAAGCTGTGCCGGACTTGGAGGAGGAGTGGCCTGAGCTTGTGCCAGACTTGGAGGAGGAGTGGATGTCTGACGCTGTGGCGGACTTGGAGGAGGAGGAGTGGCCTGACACTCTGCCGGACATGGAGGAGGAGTGGCCTGACACTTTGCCGGAGTTGGTGGACTTGCAGGAGCGGGAGACTGCTGACTCGGTGGCGGACTTCGACGAGGAGTCGGCTGACGCGGTGTCGGTGTCCTTCGAATGATGATGCAATCCTTTTTCCATAGGATGATACGATGTTTGGCGTCTCCGAGAAAGCGCTCGTCGTCACCTCCAGGATAGTCAAGCTCTAGCTCCGAATATGGGTCCACCACCTCATCAACCAAGACACGAGCATAGCCCGCTGGAATCGGGTTGCAATGGAAGGTTGCCTCGGGGGGATTTGTAAAAGCAACGGCGTCCGCCACCTTCATGGATATGTTCTTCATTTTGACGTGTAGCTCGCAGCTAGTGTTCTCCGTGATGTCATCCACGGGGTATCTACCCAGCATTGCATCGTCCGGGGCGGAACCCATGCTGCTTCTCGGCATGGATGGGGCGGTGCTATCCAATGCTGGATCATTCGCTAGCTGCTGCAGCTGCTGAGACCCCCTTTGCTGGGTAAGTGAGTCGATCTGCTCCTGCTGGCGCTGGAATTTGACTACCAATTCCGCTTGAATTGCTTCTAGGCCTTGAAGGCGTTCATAGTCCCGCTTCCTCTGCTCCTCCTCCATCTTCCTCTTATTCTCCTCCGCAATCTTCTTTCTTGCACGGGTTCTGTAGTCGGTGTTCCAGTCTGAGAACCCCTCATACCACGGAATAGCGCCCTTGCCTCGTATTCTTCCCGGGTATTCAGGATTTCCCAGGGCACGCGTAAGCTCATCGTTCTCTCTGTTGGGCTGGAACACCCCCGATCGTGCCTCTTCTATTGCAACAAGTATCGCATCGTGGGCTCCCTTCAGACTTGCCCTCGTCGAAACATTGCCTGTCTTCGGGTCCAACTCCCCCCCATGCGCATAGAACCAAGTCCTGACCCTGGGGGGGCAGCTCTTAGTAACCGGAGTGGCACCTGCATCCTCCATCTCTTTCTCAGACTTATCCCACTTAGGCATTGCCACCGCATAGCCACCTGTCCCCAGCTTATGGAACTTATCCTTTTTTCCGGCATTCTTCTTGTTTATTCTCGACCGTTCCTTAGCTAATTCCGAATCCTTGAATTTCACGAAATCGTCCCAATGAGCACGTTGGTTCTCTAGTGTTCCCTCGAATACTGGAGTCTTCCTTCCTCCCTTGACGTACTTGTCCCATTCACGATTCTTGTGGTTCTTGAATGCAACCGCCATCTTCCTAAGAGCAGCGTCCTTGACTTTCTGCACATCTGCTTCTGTGAAATGATCGGGTAGGGTGAAATGTTCCATGAGAGTATCCCAAAGCAGATCTTTTTTATTCTTGTCGACAAAAGTAACATCTGAATGTGGAGCAGCGTCCTCTTTGCCTTTTTGTCTTTTGTCTTTTGCTGGCTCTCTCCATTCTTGAAGGGAGATCGGGAGTTGGTCCTTCACAAGAACTCCGCACTGACGAATGAACTTGTCTGCAATCTTCTTAGGCGCTAATGGTTCACCATTAGGTCTGACTGCCTCGATATTGTACTTTATGCCTTCCTTCAACTTTTTGTTCGGGCCTCGTTTCGTCCTTTTGCCTGAAGATTTGCGCGATCCGGATGGCTGAAAGAACAAAGATCGATTCGTTAATATATCTTCAAGTCATTTAAAACATGTGATGATCACCAGATACCTGCTTATATAAATATATATACCTCGCCGGTCTTTGTTGTTTCAGGATCAACATGTTCTTCGTCATCGTCATAATCGTAGTTCATGACTTCATCAATTCGGTCGTCGCGATCGAATATCATATCACCCTCTCCGGTGTTGTTTAGAAATTCGGAGCCGTCATAATCTTCTTCATTCTGATCATCATTTGGCCCGCGTATCATATCGAACATGGTCTGTTCTCCCTCTCTGTCGGTATTGTCTGCCATAGCTTTTATTTAACTAATTCAAAAGAAATATAAAACAATTTAGTATTCAAATTACATCGTCTCGAATAATAGATATAATCTCGAATACTTCGTCTAGAATAATAGATATAATCTCGAATACATCGTCTCGAATAATATATAATATTGAATAGTACATCACTGGCTAGCTAATTAAAGATCGAATACTACAGAAGAATCTAGGACACTCGTGGTTCCTGCGGCGCGGGCGGTGGACACCCAAAGAGAAGGAACCCTCACAGGATCATAGCTGAAGTGAGATCCCCGAAGATACTGCCAGGTATTGGAGAACCTGCCGCCCTCTAAAGCAACCATGTAGCAATAGACGTTCTCGTCCTCCTCCCTGACACGGCGACGTACCACCTCCGGCGGGGCCGGGTCCCTCCGCACCGAAACTGGCCCACGCGAACGCCACCAAACGAGATCAGGGTCGACGACGGGACCCGGGGCCGGGTTCCTCATCAAGCGGCGCGCCCCTCCAGGCAGCCCTCCCAGTGCCAGCCCGGCGGAGCCCAGTCCCGGACATGGGTCGGCTGGACGTCGTCGCGGACGGGTCGACGGCGAGGATGCAGGCCGGGCATCGTCGAGAACAAATACTAGCTATATGCCCGCAAAAAGTAACATTTTTTTAATGATTGGATTTTGATAACTAAAATTTCTAACATTTCTATATAACACTAATTATGCTAATCTGAATAATCTAAATAACACTAAAATTTCTAACATTTCTAACATTTCTATATAACACTAATTTCTAACATTTCTATATAACACTAATTTCTAATTGATTAAACACTAATTATATCCATCTAACATGCCTTCATACATATATAATAGTGAAAAAATAATAATCTAAATAATCTAAACTAATTAAACATACAAAATACGTGTGTGTGTGTGTGTGTGCTAATTAAACACTAATTATCTAAACTAATTAAACATACAAAATAATAATCTAAATAATCTAAACTAATTAAAGACTAATTATCTAAACTAATTAAACATGCTTGTGTGTGTGTACGGGCTCGGGGAGGGCTCACAACGGGCGACGGCGACGGCGAGGCGACGGCGAGGCGAGGCGACGGCGAGGCGACGGGGACGGCGAGGCGACGGCGAGGCGACGGCGGGGACGGCGCGACGGGGACGGGGACGGCGTGACGGGGACGGGCCCGGGGCGGCGACGGAGACGAGGGCGGCGACGGGGACGGGGGCGGCGACGGAGACGAGCGGCGACGGAGACGATCGAGGGCGGCGGCGACGACGACGGAGACGGAAACAGAGGAACGAACAGAGAGGGGAACTGAAATTTTCGTAGCCGTTGTATATATAGAAGGCACCTTTAGTACTGGTTGGAACCACCAACCTATATTGAAGGCCTGTTTAGGCCAGGCCAAGCGGCGGGAAGCGACCCCCTTTAGTACCGGGTGGTGGCACAAATCGGTACTAAAGGCCCCCCCTTTAGTACCGGTTTGTGCCACGACCCGGTACTAAAGGGGGTTCGTTGGCGCAGGTGCGGTGCGGCAAGTTTAGTCCCACCTCGCTAGCCGAGGGGCGACCGCACTGGTTTATAAACCCCCGTGCGGTCGCTCGCTCGAGCTCCTCTCCAAAGCAGGCTTACTGGGCCTACGTGTTCTTTGCAGCCCTGTGGGCCCACTTGGCCTTTGCGGGCCTGCATCCTTGCCCAACGACAGGTTGGGTTTCTAGTCGTATGCAGGCCGCTCTGGCCTAGTAGGCGGGCTTTTTTTATTTTATTTTTTGCTTTATTTATTTTTGTGTTGTTTTTTTGTGTATTTAGAGTTTCTTTGTGAACATTTTTGTTTTAGGTACACAAAATTACAAACTTTCTGTTAGGGTTTTTTTAATTATTTTTTCGCTTTATTTATTTTTGTGTTGTTTTTTTGTGTATTTAGAGTTTCTTTTTGAACATTTTTGTTTTAGGTACAAAAAATTACAAACTTTCTGTTAGTGCCCGTAGTTTTCAAATTTGAATAGTTTAAATTTTGAATTATTTGAAATTAGTGTGAATCACTAGTTTGTGAGTAACTTAACTTTAAAAATCAGTAAATGCATGAAAGAATTTGTTTGCACATAAAATTTCTTCGCGTTTCAAATGCCAAAACACATAACTACCCTAACTATTACAGAGATTCCCCTCTCGGTGCGAAACACAGAAGAAAGTGATGATAGCTAGTGAAGCCGATCACATCCCAGATCTTTGGGTGTGAAACTTTTTCTTCGCGTGTGTCCCTTTGCGCCGTAACCATGGAAAATCTTCATCACTTAACGGGATGCTCGGGTCAATATTCACTGTGAATGGAGCAATTTCATCAAACTTTTCATAATCTTCTGACTTGTCTGTCTTGTCATCCACTCCCACGATGTTTCTCTTCCTAGAAAGAACTATGTGCCGCTTTGGCTCATCGTACGATGCATTTGCTTCCTTATCTTTTCTTTTTCTTGGCTTGGTAGACATGTCCTTCACATAGAAAACCTGTGCCACATCACTGGCTAGGACGAATGTTTCGTCTGCATACGCAAGATTGTTGAGATTCATTGTTGTCATTCCGTACTACGGGTCTTCCGTTACTCCGCCTCGTGTCATATTGACCCATTTGCACCGAAACAAAGGGACCTTTAAACCACATCGATAGTCAAGTTCCCATATGTCCTGTATATAACCATAATATGTTTCCTTTCCCGTCTTGGTTTTTGCATCAAAGCGGACACCACTGTTTTGGTTGGTGCTCTTCTTATCTTGGGCGATCGTGTAAAATGTATTACCATTTATCTCATACCCTTTGAAAGTCATTATATTCGAAGATGGTAACTGGGACAACAAGTACAGGTCATCTTCAATAGAGGTGTCATGCATGGTACGTGTCTCCAACCAGCTGGCGAAACTCCTGGTTTGTTCACGTGTAATCTAGTCATCAGACCGCTCCGAGTGTTTGGAGCGTAGCAAATTCTTGTGTTCAACAATATACGGAGCCACCAAGGCAGAATTCTGTAGAACTGTGTAGTGTGCTTCAGTGAGAGAATGTCCGTCCATACATATTATTTGTTCCCCTCCTAGCGTGCCTTTTCCATCCAGTCTGCCCTTATGCCGCGATTCAGGAACACCAAGCGGCTTAAGGTCAGGAATAAAGTCAATACAAAACTCAATGACTTCCTCATTTTGATGGCCCTTGGAGATGCTTCCTTCTGGCCTAGCACGGTTATGAACATATTTATTTAAGACTCCCATGAACCTCTTGGCACAGGTGAACATATTGTGTAGAAATATAGTACCCAAAACGTTAATCTCTTGGCACAGGTGAACTAGGACGTGTGTCATGATGTTGAAGAAGGATGGTGGGAACACCAACTCGAAACTGACAAGACATTGCACCAAATCATTCTGTAACCTTGGTATGATTTCTGGATCGATTACCTTCTGAGAGATTGCATTGAGAAATGCACATAGCTTCACAATGGCTAATCGAACGTTTTCCGGTAGAAGCCCCCTCAATGCAACCGGAAGCAGTTGCGTCATAATCACGTGGCAGTAATGAGACTTTAGGTTCTGGAACTTTTTCTCTGCCATGTTTATTATTCCCTTTATATTCGACGAGAAGCCAGACGGTACCTTAATACTGAGCAGGCATTCAAACAAGATTTCCTTCTCTTCTTTGGTAAGAGCGTAGCTTGCATGACCCTGATGTATGTCGTCTTCTCCGTGCATACGTTGCTGGTCCTCCCGTGCCTCAGGTGTATCTTTTGTCTTCCCATACACGCCCAAGAAGCCAAGCAGGGTCACGCAAAGATTCTTCGTCACGTGCATCACGTCGATTGCGGAGCGGACCTCTAGGTCTTTCCAATATGGCAGGTCCCAAAATATAGATTTCTTCTTCCACATGGGTGCACGTCCGTCAGCGTCCTTTGGAACAGATTGTCCGCCATGACCCTTTCCAAATATCACCTTCAAATCCTTGACCATATCATGTACATCAGCACCAGTACGGTGGCGAGGCTTCGTCTGGTGATGCGCCTCACCTTTGAAATGCTTGCCTTTCTTTCTTACGGGATGCTTGCTCGGAAGAAATCGACGATGTCCCAGGTACACATTCTTCTTACAACTATTCAAATATATACTGTCGGTATCATCCAAACAGTGCGTGCATCCGTGGTATCCCTTGTTTGTCTGTCCTGAAAGGTTACTGAGAGCAGGCCAATCATTGATGGTCACGAAAAGCAATGCCTTTAGGTCAAATTCTTCCTGTTTGTGCTCATCCCATGCACGCACACCTGTTCCATTCCACAGTTGTAAGAGTTCTTCAACTAATGGCCTTAGATACACATCAATGTCGTTGCTGGGTTGTTTAGGGCCTTGGATGAGCACTGGCATCATAATGAACTTCCGCTTCATGCACAACCAAGGAGGAAGGTTATACAAACATAGAGTCACAGGCCAGGTGCTATGGTTGCTGCTCTGCTCCCCAAAAGGATTAATGCCATCTGCGCTTAGACCAAACCATACGCTCCTTGCGTCATCTGCAAACTCCTTCCCGTACTTTCTTTCGATTTTTCTCCACTGCGACCCATCAGCAGGTACTCTCAACTTTCCGTCTTTCTAACGGTCTTCTCTGTGCCATCGCATCGCCTTGGCATGCTCTTTGTTTTGGAACAAACATTTCAACCGTGGTATTATAGGAGAATACCACATCACCTTGGCAGGAATCTTCTTCCTGGGGCGCTCGCCCTCGACATCACCATGCTCATCGCGGCTGATCTTATAGCGCAATGCACCACATACCGGGCAAGCGTTCAAATCCTTGTACTCACCGCGGCAGAGGATGCAATCATTAGGGCATGCATGTATCTTCTTCACCTCTAACCCTAGAGGGCAGACAGCCTTCTTTGCTTCGTACGTACTCTCGGGCAATTCGTTGTCCTTTGGAAGCATATCCTTTATCATTACCAACAACTTTCCAAATCCCTTGTCAGATACACCATTCTCTGCCTTCCATTGCAGCAATTCCAGTGTGGTGCCCATCTTTTTCTTGTCACCTACGCAATTCGGGTATAACAATTTTTTGTGATCCTCTAACATGCGCTGCAACTTCTTCTTCTCCAAATCACTTGCGCAGTTTCTCTTTGCATCGGTAATGGCCCGACCTAGATCATCAATGGGCTCATCTGATGCCTCTTCTTCAGCTTCTTCCCGCATTGCCGGCTCAGCTTCTTCCCGCATTACCGGCTCAGCTTCTTCCCCCATTGTTGTATCATCGTATTCAGGGAACCCATGGCCAGGATAGCTGTCGTCGTCCTCTCTTCTTCATTGCCTTCCATCATAACCCCTCTTTCTCCGTGCTTGGTCCAAACATTATAGTGGGGCATGAAACCGGACTCAAACAGGTGGACGTGAATGGTTCTTGACGTAGAGTAATTGCGACCATTCTTACAGCCAGCACATGGACAAGGCATAAAACCATCCGCCTGCTTGTTTGCCTCAGCCGCAAGCAGAAAAGTATGCACGCCCTCAACGAACTGGGGAGAGCATCGGTCATCATACATCCATTGCCGGCTCATCTTCATTACACAACACCGAATAGACCAAATTAATACAAGTTCATAAATAAAGTTCATACAACACTTAAATGCAACAAACAAATAACTCTCTAGCTAAAGCATTTAAATGCAACAACAAATGCGATCAAGATCGCAACTAAGGTAACAAATGATCCAACAGGATAATGATACCAAGCCTCACTATCGATGGCATATTTTCTAATCTTTCTAATCTTCAAGCGCATTTTCTCCTTCTTGATCTTGTGATCATCGACGACATCGGCAACATGCAACTCCAATTCCATCTTCTCCCCCTCAATTCTTTTCAATTTTTCTTTCAAATACTCGTTTTCTCTTTCAACTAAATTTAACCTCTCGACAATAGGGTCGGTTGGAATTTCCGGTTCACATACCTCCTAGATAAAAATATCTATGTCAACTTGATGGGCATAATTTGTCATAAACACGAAATGCAACAAATAGTTTTAAAAGAGAATATACCACATCCGAATCATAACAAGGACGAGGGCCGACGGGGACGGATATGAAAACCATGGCACTATGTATAACAAACAACGTACGGGTAAGATAATTATTGGACGAGTAACTATATATCCAAATCACACAAACATCAATTTTTTATATAAAATTTCATGAACAAGAGGCTCACCACAAGGTGGTGCCGGCGACGGGACGGTGCGGGCGATCGACGGTGGTTACGACAGAGATTTAGAAGGCACTAAGTAAACCACACCTACATATGCAAACTAAGTGTTATTTTAACCTCAAATTGCATATAAATCAAATACTAGCACATATATATATTTCCTCCCAAATTACTAAACTCACAAATTAATAACTATATAAAGCATTGCAAGAGCTAATATAGCAATGAGAGATGAAAGGACAAAGTTGCTAACCTTTGTGATCATTTGAATGGATGGGGGCCTTCAAATCTTGACAAATTTTGGGTAAAATGTGTGATGAGCTCGAGAGGAAGAGGGGAAGAACAGAGAGGAGAGGAGAAAGGGGAAGAACAGAGCGAGCTCGGGTGGACGAAGGGTTTATGTAGGACGACCTTTAGTACCGGTTCGTGCCAAGAACCGGTACTAAAGGTGCTGGAGGGGGCCTAGACTGACAACATCCTGCCACCACTCTCATTAGTACCGGTTCGTGGCATGAACCGGTGCTAAAGGTTAGCCACGAACCGGTAATAATGAGAGCGGCCCGGCTAGCCGTTGGAACCGGCACTAATGTATACCTTTGTGCCGGCTCTAATACAAACCGACACTAATGTGCTTCACGTTTGACCCTTTTTCTACTAGTGTTTGTAACCTGTGCAAAAATCAGAAAAGCAAAAAAAAATCAAATATTCATACTAATGGCGCATCAAGGCCGAGTGCGCTATTAGTATGCCAAAGGATACTAATGGCGCATCGTGGCAGAGTGCACCATTAGTGTGCCAAAGCACATGGTTACATATGGCCCCCCCAGGAGGCATACTAATGGCGCATGGTGTTACATACTAATGGCGCACTGCGTGCTACTAATGGCGCACCGGTAGTGTGCCATTAGTAGGCAAAACCGGTGCGCCATTAGTAGGCCTTTTCCTAGTAGTGTACCTACTTCACCATGCCTCTAGATAGGTAGCACCCTCATCTCAAATCACTTTACTTAGGCGTCAGTTTTCTAATTTTTTATTCTGGGCCAATCAATTCCCAATGGGAAGAAGCACCCCTCGAGGCGGCGCAGCTCCTAGGTTGCCGGTTGGTTGTTGTCTAACGTAAGGGTGCGGGGCCGCATGTTCGCCGTAGAAGCAGCGCTTAGATGTCTATGTTAGAGTTACCTGGGTTGAACGTACTGCCGCCGCCTGATCTGGATGATGGGGAGTCTTTGTGGATTGGCCCGGGGGCGGCACAACCACGGCAGTGCGGTGGGGCGGCGAGCGGGGTTTTTGTCGGGGCCATGGACGGCGGGGGCAGGCTGTTCTGCCGTTGGTCACTGGCTCTTCCGGGAAGATTCCGAACAGTGTCCGCCGGGAGGCACAAGACGGCCATCAAGCCATCCGGCGTCACTACAAAAAAAATACACTTCCGTGATGATACGTGTTTGTCACAGTAGGTCGCGTTTTTTGTCATGCATGTACATCCATGACTATTTTATGATAGAATCAAGATAGTCATACTGTGTTGTCGTAGAAGTGTTCCATGACATTACCAAAATTATCATCATGGAAGTGTCCACTTCCATGACGATAAATCACGCATCACAGAAGTGCTTACGTCAAGGGTGACCGACACGTGGCATCCACCGTAACGGAACACCGTTAAGCTATCGGGTCGGGTTTTGGATCCGATAACCCATTAACAGCCCCGACCAATGGGGATTTTCCACGTGTAAAATCATCATTGGCTGGAGGAAACACGTGTTGGCTCATCATTGGGACAGATGTCATCCACTCACTACTAGGGAAAAGCCTAGCAACAGCGCGGGTTTTGGGCCTCTCAGTAGCGCGGGTACAGGCGCTACTCATAAAGCGCTACAGCTAACGTATAGAAGTAGCGCCTGTTGTCCCATGCTACTGCTATACATGAATAGTTGTAGCGCTATTTAGGAAAGGGCGCTGCTGCAATTATCTGCTGCGATGTTTACCTGGAAGCAATACTGGTAATGCGGCGCTACTGCTAAATTTCCCCCCTCGCTACTACTAGTTTTATTAGTTTTTTCTTGCATATTTGTTTTTGTATTTGTTTTGTATTTGAATAGGCTTTATACAATAATCTTTAGCATATCATACACACACAAATGTAATCATAGCATATACATACAATTAGTCTCATCAAATCATGTCATCATCATAATCATCATCCAACACAAAGTGGTCTCTCGTCATCATCTCGAAAATAGTGATACAAGTCCTCGATTACTTGTATATACATCATCATCCATCTAAACAATGGTATATGCGAGAAGAGCTATCACTTTGAGTACATGAGTTCGTATCCCTCTCTCACATTAGCGTGAACCTAAACTAACTACTGCCTGTCGCTCGGAAACTGGAAACCGGTAACACCTGGGCCTGTCACTCCGGCCACTCGTCGTATATATTATCCTGGCGTAGCACTTCTTCGCCATCGATGATCTATGCACCTGCATCATCACATGAGTCGATGATATGCAACATATATAGTTGAGCAACAGAAAGAGACAGACTTGGCAAAAATAGAAATAACATATCATAAGCATAAATAACAAAGTTCATCGTACCCAAAATGCCCTAACTAGAGTGATCTTCGCTAGTCGAGGAGGAGGACGGTTTAATTACATCACAAATAAATTTTCACTTTGCATAACTCAAAGTTTTTTCATATAGAAAGTATGGACTAAACAGACACATTGTCATATATCGACAATCACTCCAACATGTCGTGCCATCCATCGAGGTCAGGGAGATAGTCCCCGAGCTTAGTGAAAGGCTTCATGTCGAGACGCTGAGAGGCTATCCATGTTCGGACGTCTTCCCGCGACATTTGTCCTTCTTCGTAGAACATCTCTGTTTTTTGGACGACCTCCTTCATGATGATTTGGGAAAGTTCGCGCTGGATGTGATAGAACTCAGCTCAAAGTGGATGATCCTCGATATCTCCTATGTTCTTTGCCCATTGCAGAATATGGGCATTGCCAGACCTAGGTGACATGCGAAGGTTCTGCTGATCCCGTCTGTACTCCAGCATGTGGTGTAGGACATAGAATCCATCATTAAGATAATTGTTCGGTTGCTGGATGCAGCAGAAGTCTGTCTTATGGCCGAAGGCGACCCTGCCGCCCCTTCTCTTCTTGTCCACGAGCTCTCCACCCCTTGCTTGGTAGTAAAACAAAGCACTGTCGAGAACATCCTTGATGTGGGTGTAATCCTTTTTGTGAATGTTCTTTGACGAGTCCAAGTAAAGAGCGTGGGAGAATTGGGGGTATAGGATGATGAGGATGGCGCGCCCGCCGCTGCGCAAAATAAGTACACCTCAAATTACTTAGCCTCCACCGTGCAAATGAATGATTGAAATCGAAGGAATGATAGAAGTGCGGATGAGATACACGGGATGATAAGTCATGAGAATCGCCCCCTTGTCCTTATTGGTGAGCATGAAATTGACGATGTATTCCCTCGCGTATACACGGTGCTCTGCGCAGACTCCCAAGAAGCCCTCGTGCATGTAGTACGGGTCAGCGATACAGATATGAGATATCTGCTCAACGCCGATGATGTAGTTCATGTGCAAGGCATAAAGGCGGACAAACGTAAAATCCAGCTTCTTCACGTGAAACATGTCGAATATGTAATCGAATCGGAGGAAGAACTTATCCGCGGGGAAGCTGTCGACGTACGCCATTTGCCGCGGAACGTTAACCACGTAGAGTGGGTATCCTGGATATGTCGAGGCGATGATGCCTTTCTCTACCCGCAGCACATCATCATGAAGTCTCCTTAGATCGCCGAATCTGGCCTATAGCGCTGTTGCAGGTAGGATTGGTTGACCGGGGATATGCCATTTATCCGCATCGGGGATATCTATACGGTCCTGAAGCCGAGGCTGCTGAGGCGGCTGGATCATAGAATTAGCTTTTTTGCCTTTCCTCGCTCTCTTCCTAGACTTCTTTACTACCGGAAGGTCGTCCATAATATGTTGAGACGGCAATTCAGGCACCGACTCATGACGCTCAAACCCTGAGGAGGCGCCACTATAGACATACTGTTAAGCGCCACCGTCGTCCTCATCCTCATCCATGGCGACGTCATCAGCAAGTAATGGAGCCTCCTCCTTACCCCGTCCGCTATCACCCAACCCGACACCCGACGCTAATTGGGTAGGTGGGGTGTTGATGTTCATACCTTACTGAGGCTGCGTGCTCGTGGGTGTGCTCCCGACCGCCTCCAAACGAAGCTGACTCTTTGGCCGCAACAGGACCCACCCATTGCAACAATCACCAAGCCGCCGCGGTGTCTCCTCGTCATCCACCAGTAGTGTTGGAGGAGGCAAATTCTCGTGGCCCGGTTCGACACTGGCCACGAAAACCTTGAAGATGTTCGGGGGGATCGGCCGGCTGTGGAACAATGGTTCCATTATTGTCGCCTTCCAAACGTCCACCTTCTGGTCGCCGATGGTGTACAATATAGTGCACGGGGTTTCGTCGGCCTGCAAAGAAAAGTTTGCGACGTGAGACATCCGAAAGACAACGAAAATAGGAGATTATACATTTATATTGAAGGGGGCCGGTGTGACAGATATCATGAGGGCGTCGAGCTCACCCAAAGACGAACCACCGCCGAGCATGTTCAGTGCGGGAGCCGGTGCGGGAGCAGGTGCGGGAGCAGGTGCTCCCAAGAAGTCAGCAAGGGGAAAGTCATCTGCATTTTTTTCTGGATTTTGCCTTGTCCAAGTGGTAACGCCCGTCACCAAGGAAGTAGACAAATCTGCAACCACCTGTTTTGCGGCAGCACTATCTGAGATGATTTCTTCTCAACCGCCATCTCAACCTTCTTGTCGATGTTTTCTTTAGTTAACCTCCGTCTTTCCTTTCTCTCCTCCGTGGTCTCACGGTAGTACTTCTTCCACGTGGCACCGTCTCCGACACCGTGCACACGTCCATACGACAGTCGAGTATCCACCGGTTGTCGTTTCAATATGTTCAATGCCCGGTTGAATGGAGTGTCCCACTTGGGCCTCGCCGATGCCTCAGACGGTGAGTCGCTTTCGACCGCAATCCGGTGTTGCTCTCTCTGCAAAATGCACAAGGATCGTTTACAAATATGACTAACGTGTGCAGTCGAATTGATTAGAAACTAAAATTACCAGCAGTCTCATGAACTCCGTAATGACCGGTGTTGTCTCGTAAACCTTCTTCACTGGGTCCCAACGGTGTCGGGCCCTCCGGACGTCACGCTCCTGCGGGACGGTGAAATCCGCCAAGGGGTCTGGGATGCCTAGACTCGCGGCTTCCGCGTCCTCCTTGGCCCGTTTGGACCTCTTTCCACCGTAACCACAGCTTCCGAGGTGCTGGCTCCCAATGTTCCTCTCTTGAAGCCCCTTCATGTACTTAGACTTGTTTTTGGCAGCTTCGGCCTTGTAAGCCTCCTTGAATATTTGAAACTGCTCTGCCGTGATTGTCGGATTATCCTTTACAATCTGGGATTAGGGTTGCTTCTTGTTAATGATCCTTGCTTTCACTCGAGTTTTCCACGCGGCCAATGCGTCGCTCAACTTGGTCATGGCGTGTTTGTTTATCTTCTTCATTGCCAGGTCCTCATCCAGGATCTTCATAATCCTTCTCATTTCGGCCCGGGAACAAGAATATCTGGTGAAACTTCTTTAGGAGGGAGCTCCTCATATTTTCTATCTTTTGTAGTTTCTCATTGTTGATGGTGGCGGTTGTCTATACGATGCAGCCTATTTGATTGTCGTAGCATCGACGCGCTTCCTCGGGCGCCTTTGGCTCAAAAATGCCGTCGTCCATCTCCGTGACCACCAGTCTAGTACTCCTGAGTTTGTTAGGAAGTTGTTGCCTCTTTGCTTCCGGTTCTACACCGGCTCCGCTCCCCGGGGTAGCATCGGTCTAAGTCTCAGCGTCGGTCCTGATGTCGGTCTAAGTCTCTCCGCCGGTCTCAGTCTCAGCACCGGTCTATGTGTCGGTCTCAGTCCCCGATGCCAATGGTGGGCCCAACAACAACATCAGTTGATCGTCCGTAAGGCTAAAAAATTCGTCTGCCGCCCGGTAGACGTCGACGCAATCACCAGAACCCTGTCCTTCATCGTTGCTAGCCATGTTTCCTATGATTAAATCTAGTCAATTAATTCTAGACCTAATAAAATGACTAATGACATAAAAAAGGCCTATTGTTTTGTAGGAATGTTGACTCCTTCCTGGTGCGGCAATTCCCGGGCACTCGATATATCCTAGTTTGTAGCACAAGTCATGCCAAAATTCATGGAAAATTTCGGCATGACCAATGCTAAAAAGTGGACAAATCGAGAACCTAAAATTTGCCGGAACAGAAATGAATCAACATTCTGGCAAAACATAGGCCACTGAGCATCATTCCCTGGAAACAACAAAGCCACTTGGGCACAATCGAACCACTTCAATGAAAAGATATAGCATGACCACTTCAATGAAAAGATATAATCAACAATAAAATTCTAGGAAGGGATCATCTTTAAAATAAAATTTGCCTAAATTCTTTTCCTTCAAAAATAGTGGTCTTTTCAAAAATCAAAAACCTTTGCAAAATGACCTTACTAAACACTTCTCTGCCTAGGACAAAACCCAAATTATGTTCATCTAGCTATTCCTCTCTCTCACACAAACACACATTATTATCTCTAACCCTTCTCTGTGCTAGGACAACACCCAATTAAATTGAGAAGGAACTCCATTTCTCTAACCCTTCTGACCTAATGCTCTAAAATAAAATTTTCCTCTAACCTATCTTTTTAATCCAACGAACCTAGTTAACCTACCTATTTAAGGTAGTTAGTTAATCTAGTTTACCTAGATAATTAACCTAATTAAATTAGTTAACGCAACTTGTTCTCTGTCAAAGCCCTAAATAAATTTTTGCACTAATTAACCTAGATAATTAACCTAATTAAACTAGTTAACCTGACTAGTTCTCTATCAAAGCCCTAACTAATTTTTCCACTAACCTAAATAATTAACCTAATTAAACTAGTTAACCTAACTAGTTCTCTGTCAAAGCCCTAACAAAATGTTTGCCCTAATCTAGATAATTAAGCTAATTAAACTAGCTAACCTATGCATGAGAGAGAGAGGAGGGGTGGGGGCTTACAGAGGATGGATCCGGTGGTGGCGAGGGAGGCAGTGGTGGCGAGGGAGGCAGGGGCGTCTCCAGTGATGGCGAGGGAGGCAGTTGTGGCGAGGAAGGATCCGGTTGCGTCGACGGCGGCTCCGGTGGCGTTGATGAGGCCACGCAGCTCTGTGGCGTTGGGGCGGCTCCGGTGGCGTCGATGGTGCACGGCTCTGGTGGCATCGACGTTGGCAAGAGACGGCGGCGAAGTGGGGCGACGACGAATCGGGGAGACGGCGGTGGGGTGGGTCGAGGGATTTGGGGGAGAAGTGGTCGCTGGGGGGAAACGTTTTTTTGGTTAAGTCAAACTTAGCGGTAGCACGTTTCGCAAAACGCGCTATAGCTAAGATAGCTATAGCAGTTTTTACAAAACGTGCTGTTATAGCTATGCCATTTTCTTCCATTTTTTAATTTCCTTTTCTGTTTCTACAGCAGGGGTCTAGGACATGCGCTGCAGCTACGTTAGCTATAGCGCCTGTTACAAGCACAAGCTACTGCTATGCCTTCCTCCGTTTTTTCGCTTTTTCATATATTTTGCTTTACATTTTATTTTTTCCTTTCTCCTTTTTCTATTTCTTTCATTTTCATTTTCATTTACTTTTCTATTTGTTTTTCATCTTATTTTATTTCCATTAGTAGTAGCGCTCTTTGTAGGAAACGCGCTACTACTTATGCCCTAGCGGCAGCGCGCTTCTTCCAAGCCCGCTACTATTATGCGTAGCCTATGATTCTACCAACGGAATATTAGTAGTAGCGCTTTTGCCACTACACGCGCTACTGCTAAGATTGTATCTGTAGAGCGGTTTTTTCTCAATCGCTACTGCTATCTAGCACTAGCGCTCTTTTTTGACCCGCGTTGTTGCTAAATTTCTGTGTATAGGCTTTTCCCTAGTAGTAACTCATTGGACAGAAGGCGTCTATGATACGTCGACACGTGGCACGGCCCAACAGTGGCCCATTCCTGTGAAAAGGCCGGCCCGTTTGACTTGGTCAAAAGGTGGCGGGCTGGCCCATGGAAAGCCTGTTAATGGCTTGTTCACATATAATCCATTTACAGCCCGCTAACCCAAGGCCCGTTACGCCCTTTCCAAATTAGGCCCAGTAGCGTCATCTGGGCCATCCAATATGATTCCAGCCCATTTTCACTTCTAGCCCACGTATGGCCCATGACGTCTTTCGGCCTATAAGAGGCCCTTTGTAACTCTTGGCCCATTAACGTCCCACGGTGAAACTGGCCCATAAGGAACAGTGTATCATATTACACACATTAACGGACCGTGGTGAAACTGGCCTGTAATGAATAGTGTATCACTTTATACCCATTGACGGCCCGTTATTCCGTTGGGCAGTTTCTAGCCCATGTTATCTTTCGGCCTTCTAAGAGCCCATTTATTCTTGGGCTCATTCCAGCATACGTTTACTTACGACCCGTTATTATCATTTTCTGCTTGTGGGCCAAATTCAGCCCGTGGTTACAGTCAGCCCGTTTGTGGTCCGTTAATACGTTGGGCCGTTTTCATAGCGTCATCAAATATGGCCTATTAAGGATGACCTGTTATGGTCGGCCCATGAACGGACGATTCCAACTCTAGCCCGTTTACGGCCATAATGGGGCCTGTTATTGGCCCATGTTTGGCCAATCGATCATACGGTCTGTATAAGGCCCATTGATGATTTGGCCTGTAGAAGGCCCATTATTTCTATGGCCCATAGAAGGCCCATTGTTTCTACGGCCCATAGAAGGCCCATTGTTTCTACGGCCCATAGAAGGCCCACTATTACTACGACACGTAGGAGGCCCAGTGTCACTATAGTAAATATTAGCCCATGGTTATTGTGGCCTAGTTTTAAAAAAAGGTTATTGCAGCCACTAGGAAACAACAGAAAAAGAACTGCAATGACTACAAGCAAACAAATAAACAAGACAACAAGGAAATAAATAATCAAGCAACTTACGCTAGGCTATCACGGCTATCACACATATTACATCCACTGGGCATCAAATTCGCCACCGGTGCAAATAAATGCACCGACAGAAGAATATACAAAACTGAGAGCACTTCAGAAGGCACTAGGCCTGGCCAGGTTGGGGCCCCCAAACAGCCAAAGAAGTTGAGTAGACCTTGGTTGTGTCAACGATAGATGCATCAACACTAGATTTATGGCATGATGGTGTGCACGACAGTCCTCTGACATCTTCATTGCATCTTTGACTTCAAGTCGAAGTTGAGCTGAAGCAAGCCTTTCCACTTTAAGTTGAGACTGAAGAAGTCGAACTGATTGAGGCAGCGACTACACAGAGGTTGTCGCACACCTGTTGGTGAGTAGCTTCAACTCACTATCTTCATCAAGACAGGACCTTTGGGTCATCTCGCTGTCCTCAAGATGGTTTGGCTCACTATCTTTTCTAAAGTTCTTCCTGGCATAAGAGATACGACTCTGAAAGATAAACTAGGAGACACGTAATAGGTTTCCCAATTATATAAGCAAATAAATGGACCTGTTCTGCATAAAGGACATGTTTTTCCAACTACAATGTGAAACTGGTAGTTGTTGCAAACATCCAATCAGATGTAAACAGCAAAGTAAACAACAATGGAGGAAATGATGCCTATCCAAATCTATACTAGAACAAAGTTTGAAGGCTTGGGAAGGATGAACTTACATTACATGTTAACACGGGCTGGACAAAGCCCTTCCCCATGTTGATGGAAGCATAATTCAATAAATTCCCCAAAGAAAAATTCTTTATAAGCATTGCGATTATTCTACATTTTGCAAAGAGTAAATATAGATCAAATAATGTTGGAAGAAATAGAGGATAATGAAGCTCGGGTGCAGACTGATGATACACAATCAAATAGCAATTAATTAAGTACAACATTACAAGGTAAAAGGGAGAGAGGTACTGACAAGAGCAATGCAGAGCCTAGTATTGTTGTGAGATCGTATGATCCTTTGAGCAAGGAGATTCATCTGAAATTAGTTTTCCTACAAGAGAGAAGGTAAGGCACATGCAAAAATTTAGGAGTTCAAATTTTGAATTGATATCATAGACAGTACCTGACGCTAGGCTCTGAGCAGTTCTAATAGGGGTTTGGCCATTGGAGTAGGGGTAAATTGTGGTACAGTTGGGCCTGTGTATTCTGTGGCTGCTGATCTATCTGATTTAACAGCTATCACTACCTTTTCCAAATACCTAGTTTGTACTTCTTGAGGATCTGCACTCACCCTCTTCCTTTTGGACATCTATTACGAAAGAACAACATTTGACTGGAAAAACATAGTGTGACGACACATGGAATACGTACAAAAAATGGATAGGTATGGCATATACTCATATATGATGCTTAAACTAAGAAGATGGTGTAACAAAGTAGAAGTAATGCAAGAGGTCAGATGCAAAATATGTGCGACCAATACAACTTTGCAAAGAGAGCAAGCACCTTGATAGGTGAATAAGATAGGCCATCCTCCACCATGCCAAGTTTGTTAGCCAGTGGATCGTTCCACAATATTCCTCTCGTGCGCCCATTCTCATATTCATTTTGATAATGTTAAATATCTTACATGCATGAAAACATAAAAACAAGTGAGATTTTCTTTGTAATGCAGAAGTGATTCTAATCCAATACTGTCTCCCTGTAAACCACTTTGTGCTATCTCTGCAATTCTTTTAAGAGATGCCATGCATGTTGTAATTTGTTGTGTGCATTAATATAATGTGGCCTACTACACAAAATATGAGAGCTCGAGAAGTGATGACACTTCGCAGATGACAGCTTCAACATATAGTAAAGAAGAAGAAGTCGACCTGACCTGGCAGATTTAGAATATAATAACGGAGAACAACTCGACCTAACCAGTCGACCGCAAGAGAAGCGTATCATCTTAAAGAAGAGCAGAAGAGCAAGCAGATTGAAGATATTACCGGTTTTTGAATACAATGTTGGTTGGCCACCCATGATGAACCAGAGCGCACAGAGAAATACTATTCTTTCCGGTCTCTCCATATGTGGCTCACATGCATTTCGATACTAAAGTAGGAACATTTAGCTAACCAATTAAACATCTCTCAGTTTTACTAATATCAGCAATAATATCAGATATGAATTTGTACAACTAAGCTTGTTTAGCTCGATGGGTGGAGCAGTGCTATTATGACACGAACCACGTAGGTTGATTGTCGTCATCATAAAATGGGGAAACCATAAGCATGATGAGTACAGTGTTGACCGTGGCAGTGGGATGGCAGATATGAAGCTGCAAACTGTGCAAAGGGTAGTTAGCAACTGATGTTTGCTTCGAAATAACAACTAAGATTTGGTACGTACAAGACAGTACGGTCAACAAGTGACAAAGAAATGCAATTATGCTGTCTCTCTATATGTCGTGACATGCATTTGGAAACTCAAGTGGGACCTTTAGCTAACCAATTAAATGTGTCGGTTAACTAATATCAGTATCATATCACAATCATATTTGAACAACTAAGCTTTCAAATTCTGATTGTTGTGTTGTTTAGCTTGAAGGGTGGAGTAATGCTAGTATGACAGAAAGAACCTACGCAGATCATAGTAGAGTAGATAAAAGGGGAAAACCCTAAGCATCAAGAGAAAAATCAGGAAAGTGGAACTAGCTGGACCAGTGGGTGGCGCACATGCTTTTCGAAACAAATATAGGAACATTAGGTGACAAATTAAACGTTCTCTGTTTTAGTGATATGAGCATCATATCAGATTCGTATTTCAACACGTAAGCTTTGGGTTGAGGTCTTGAGGAGCAATGCTAGCACGACACGAAGCACCTACGATGATGGTAGTGAATATAAAGGGGGGAAACCATAAGCTTTACGAGTATAGTGCCCGTGCCATGGCGGATATGAAGGTGCAAACCAGACAGAGCTACTTCGCAACCAATGTTTGCTTTCAACTAGCCACTACGATTTGGTACGGACAAGAAAAGTACAGTAAACAAATTACGATCTATTTTTCGGGTGAGATCAATAACTTAAGCACATATGGAAGAGTACCACCTCTCTTGCGATGCCGTGTAGGCCTATGCTGATACATTGAGGGTGCTGCGGGTGCGACGGCTGTCGGCGTTGGGGAAGAAGACTTTAGATGGCAGACGGCTGGGTCGGGGGATATATCCTGTTGCCGTGGACGAGGCGGTCGTAGGAGCGGCAACGACAAGGTGGACGACGGTGCTGATGAAGCGATAGGAGGCGATGAAAGGATCCTGGTCCAGCGTCATGGATGAGAGACGTCCATCTCTTGAAGTGGACGACGGGGTAGGGGTAGCGGCTCCGGCAAGGTGGAGGATGGGGTGGCGGACGGAGGAGGCTGGCCGCAGTGCGGAGGTTGTCATGCCGCCGACGCTGTATGAATGGGGAAATGGAGGGGAGGGGGGATCTCAAACTTTGGGACATGCTTCTCTGAAATGTGGGAAAGTTACGAACTTATCCCCCGTTTAAAATTTTGGACATCGCGTCGGTTGGGGATAGGACGGTAATCTCGCATCTCCCAAATATTTGCTGGTAACTATTTAGGGCGAGGAGAGGGTGTTTTGCCGCCCACGGTTGGCGCCCAGGGTGTATGAACGGGGCTGACAGGTAGTGCGGTTGTGTCACGTCTTAGGGAAGTTACACATCTGCCCCTATTTAAAATATTAACCTACATCGGTTTCGGACAAGGAGAGTTTGTTGTGCCGCCCACCATGTATGAATGGGAAAATGTAGGAAGAGACACATGTCTTTCGGACGAGCTTGAATCAAATGTGTTTTGCCACCCACGTTTGGCGCCCACCGTGTCTGAATGGGCTCAGAGGCCATCGTGTCATGTTTGATTGAAGTTACTAGTCTACCCCTATCGACAGCAGTGTAAATCCGGTCGATCAGGATGTCAAGTGCCAGGGGTAGACAGTAATTTCCATCTCGCAAACACTTGCTTCAGGCAGCCCACAAATTATAGTGAGTGTTTAGCCACTTCGTTCAAAACTTGGGAGAATTAGCATTCAAGTTTGCCCTGGGCCCGGGCAACCTAAATTCAAATCCAATTTGTATTCGATTACGAATATCCATAGATAATTCTATGTTTTGTTATTTATTTCTTCAAAACCACAACAAAGATTTATTCCACCTTTATATATGATTATGATTTAGAAATGACGTGATCTTCAAATTCAGTATGTTGGATACACTCTGAGTAAAATAGTTATTTCATCTAATACAATATGCTCACACGAAAAACAGTTCACCTTATGTCAATCATACATGTACCGAGGATTACCTCGCCTAAAAAATCCGGATCATTACATCACGTGGACAACATAGGGGGTCTTGCAACATAATCCATTCAGAGACATGACACAACATGCAAGTACAATAATCTAATGACAATTTCAACTCGTATCTAAAGAAGAACCAGAATTACCTTGGGCTTCAGATAGCAGAAATAGCAAGACCTCCTTCGTCTTCAAATGCAACATTCTTACTTCCTCCAATTCTTGGGTTGCTTGCATAATGCGTGCCTCTAATTCCGTAATTTCTAGCCTCAAGATAAATATTACCTCATTCATGGCAGCCACACCATTTCTTTCTTCCTCTAGTAGAGCCTCAAGCACTATAATATCTATGCTCAGATTGCAATCTGGCAGTGTTGCCTCTGAACTGCTACCATCTGGTAACATGGATGGCGCACTGCTTCCACAAATAGATTTTGGGGTTGTTCATTGTGTCCTAGTGTGAACGGCATCCTGAAAGGTTTCCGCTGGACATAAGTAAGAGATAGTTATCGTATGATCCAGGCAGTAAGCTTGCATGGTAAACGACGGACGAATAATTGCCAAGTATGGCAAACTATGTTTAAATGGTTCGAAGCAGCATCAACTGAAAAGAAATTAAAATGGTAAATATGAAACTAGGAATGTAAGTGGCAAATAAACGACATCCACCAGTCCCATCTAGTTAGTTTTTGCTACCTCCCTAGTTCATTTTCCTCAAAAAACAAAAACTCTTTTGAACTATCATACCACTACTGGACTTTAATCGGGATTAAACGGGACCCAGTTGAAAGGTAGTGTACCACCACTATATTTAAATTGCCAAGGCATCTAAGCAGTTGAAATAATCTGAGAAAGCACTTAACAATGTGGCCTCATATAAACTACGAAGACAGTCTGGTGATGAAGTTGAGAGGAAAAGTTAAGGACTCAAATGAAATAGGCATGCATTTATTTATGATAGTACAACAGGCACTGCTGACATATTGGCCAACTCGGGTATAGGGTAACCACAAACAAGCATTTGAATCAAGCAATATAGCAAAGCAGACAACTGAACTATTTGTAATTCGTACAGGTTGAGGGAACAAGCCAAGAAAGCAGCCCACTCGCATTACATTTCACATGTACTAAAACACACTGGCTTACCATATGTTGTTGTGAAGCCTCACTGCTGTTGCAATGTTCTTTGAAGATATCGTCAGCATCCCGTGGTTGCAAATCTAGTTGTTGTAGTTTACTTTGCACCCTCTATTTTGGTAAAATTAATTTTAATCACATGCACTGGTCCGAATTGATCATCAATGGTTCATCTAAACTAATGAAAGAAGGGTGTGTGCATACACGACAATATATCTGCTTCCCTCTATTTCTATGCTTGTTCGAGGTGCCAGCACCAAAAGAACAAAAAATTTGCTTGATGGGGTTGGCAGCTCCATAATTAATAGAAGCATCAAATTAGTCATGCAACTTGGCAAGATCAAGAACACACAACCAAGTAATGAACAGAGGCCCGGAGCAGTGATGTAATACCTAGCATCAGAAAATGTAGGGTAAAACAAACAAAAAGCAGCGGAACCACATGCTAGTTTGCTGATGTGTAATTAAGCATAGAGAACATTAAGCAGTCTGATGGAACCAACATGTGGCATCAGAACAACACCATTATCATAAATATAGCATTCAAGAAGTAAAATAGTAGGCACTGATATCTAGGAAGTACAGTAATACTACTTACGACAAAACTAAAGCATATTAACTATATGTGCACTGGTATGTAATTTAGCACATGAAACATGTTCACTGCCAGAAGTATGGCCCTACAGGTGCAAGCAGAATAATTTGTCTCATGAAAAACTGAATGATGCCCTGAAGAAATTCAAAGGTGCGGTGCTTATGCTAGGAAAGTGAACGTAGGCGCCGGCCGTTGGATAATAGTACCTGATTTTTGTCACATCCCTAGCTTCTGGTAATGCTCTAGGCTAGCTTCATGTGTGCATCATGTCTATATTCCGAAAGTTGAAATGAGGAAATTGAAAGCCTCAGAAATCATTTTAATAAAGGGGCAAGAAACCCTAAAATTGCAACCAGTAAATCCAAAATGCCCTAGAAATAGCTCTGACAATTTTGGCAAGAGTTATAAATCAAACCAAAATTTTGGGACATTTCTAAGGAATTATTTGGGCTCTGATTTTAAATCAATATTTTATTTGAATTTGGAGTTATATTCATAATATATAATGAATATATTTTCAAATGCCCTGAGATATTTTATGTTTATGAGGAGTAGACCTTAAGTGACATAAAATTATCCAGGGGAGTTTTGGCACTGTTTTCAAATTTGTTTGAATTTGAATTCAGTGGC
>NC_041391.1:123996168-124001097 GCF_002162155.2 Triticum dicoccoides
ACGGGTACGCGCCCAGCGCGCGCGGCCACGCGCCCCGGCCACCTCCTCCCTCCCAGCCTGCTTGGCTCCTCCTCGACGCCCCGGTGATGCCACGCGGCCCCCTCGACCCTCTCTCTCTCTCCCGTGTCTCTCCCTCCGTCCCTATCCCCCTCTGCTCTCTCTCCCTCCCGCGACCGAACGGAGCCGTCGCCGCTGACCAGCGCTCGTGCGGCCGCAGCCATCCCGAAGCCTCTCCGACACGCCCTTGCGCTCCGCCGGTCCTCCCTCGTCCTCCTCGGCGTCTCACGCGACCAGAGGGGCCCCGGAGCGCCGCCCCGATGTTTTCCCCCTCCTCGGCCACCGGAGATCCGCCTCGCCGTCCCGCTCGCTCCGACGCTTCCCCGGCCCCGTCGTCTGCACCGGCCAACTCCCCGTGAGCTCCTCTTCCTTCTCCCCCTGGTCACGTTGCTCGAGCTGCCCCCAAACCCCATTGGTCATCACAGCCGAGAGCTCGGCTCCGCCGGCCATGGCGCCGCCGTGGCCAGGGCCACCGCAGCCCGCGCCTGAGCACGTCACCGTGCTCGGTGAATCCCCAGGAGCATGTAGCACTCCTCGTTCTCTCCTTTAGTGCGCCGTAGCATCGCCACCATTCGCGCCCAAACTCCGGCCGCCGTGGAAGCGGACGCCGCCGTCGATCTGAGTCGTCTCCGGCGACCCCACTAGCACCAGACGACGCGGACGAGGCTCGGGGTTCCAACGGTGCCATCCGCGCCTCGAACCGTGGCCTGTGCTGCGATTCCGCGCATCGCCGCCGTCTCGGACCTCGCCGGCGGTTAGTCGCTGGCAGGTTTGACCGAGTTGACCAGGGATTTGACCCCCCTGGGTCACTGACGTGTGGGCCCGGCCCCTGCTAACTTTTGGTTAAGTTAATAACTAATTTTAGCTAACCCACTGACTCACTGACAGGTGGGGCCCAGCCCTATTAATTAACCCAGTTTAGTTTAATTAAATTCTAACTAAACTAATTTCACTGACACGCGGGACCCACTGTCAGGTTTGACAGGACAGTGACCTGTTGACCTGCTGATGTCACACTGACGTCAGGCTGACGCAATAATGAGTTACTGGAATTATTAATATTCTGAAATTCCAGAAAATTGTATAAACTTCTAAAAATCATAGAAATTCAACCGTAACTCCAAATTAATAATTTATATATGAAAAATTATCAGAAAAATTCAAGGAATCCATCTGTACCATTTTCATGCATGTTTGAACAATGTTTGTCCTCTGTTTGGACAAAACAAATAAACGGCATTTAAATAACCATATATGGAGTTGGAATTTGAATCTTGTATTCAAACCAACTTCATTTAATCTATTGCTAGGTGCATTAGCCCAAAACACATTCATATTCCCATGTCATAGCATGCATCATATTGTGTATTGCATTGATCGTGTTTCTTCTGTGTTTGCCGGTGTTGTTCCCCCTCGATAGACGTTGTACCGATGATGTGATCGTTGACACTAATGAAGACTCAATGTTATCTTAAGAAGTGCCAGGCAAGCAAAACCCCCTTGTTCATTCCGATACAATCCTACCCTCTCGCTCCTGCTCTCTTTTACTGCATTAGGACAACAACGATTCAACTGTTACATGCTGCGGTAGTTGAACCCCTTTATCCTCTGCATGACCTGTCATTGCCACAGTAAATAGATGAAACCCACTAGCATGAGTAGGAGTTGTTTGAGCCTTGATGTGCCTACTCATTCATGCTTGTTTGTCATGCCTGCTACTGCTTAGAGTTGAGTCAGGTCTGATTCATCGGGGATGAATCAGAGGCGTGTGAACATGTCCTACTGTGTGTGAGCTAAGTGTGTGAACACGATTTGGTAAAGGTAGCGGTGAGAGGCCATGTAGGAGTACATGGTGGATTGTCTCATTGAAGCCGTCCTTAGGAACTGAGTTATGTGTTTGTGATCCATGATTCAGCTACTACCATACATTGGGCCCTAAAATATGACCCCGCTCGACTTCTTATTCACCCTTGTTCTCTGTCCAGGAGTTGCAAGTAGTTTCTGGTGTTTGTAGTATGCTGGAGGCCGTGGGCAGCGCTGACCGGAGGGGTGGGCTGTGATGCGGTAGGCACGTGGCACGGTGTACCGGGCGCCCGTTTGGTGTCTCGGGAACCCTGTTCACATCGTTTGGGGCTGTGAGCGAAACTCCGGCCGGATCTCCTCATGGATGGAACCGAATAGGCGATAAACCTGGACTAGAGACTTGAGTGTTTAGGTAGGTCGTGGTCTACACCCACGTTGGCTTTCGCTTGAAGTCTGCCGAGCCCATGTCGTGTGCAGACGCTAAGTGGTGGAAACATGTATGAAGAAGTACACCCCTGCAGGGTTAACATCATCTATTCGAATAGCCGTGTCCGCGGTAAAGGACTTCTGGGTTGCTTATATCAGGTCATAGACAAGTGAAAGTGGATACTCTAAAATACGCAAGATAAGCGTGAGTGCTATGGATGGCGTTCTCGTACGGAGACGGGAGCGGATCCATAGTGGTGTATTGATATGGTGAATATGTGGACTCGTGTGCGCCACCTCAAAAGAGTTACATTGTAGTCGTAGTTCAGGTTAGCCACCGAGTCAAAGCTGGCTTGCTGCAGTTAAACCCCACCATCCCCTTGTTGATAATGATGCATATGTAGTTAGTTCTGATGTAAGTCTTGCTGGGTACATTTGTACTCACGTTTGCCTATTTTATGTTTTTGCAGAGAGACTTCAGTCTCACTAGTAATTCCGCGTGGTCTTCGATGTTTAGCTTGTTACCTCAGCTACGATCTTGTGCCCTCGGCAGGATCTGGTAGATACTTCAGGCTTTCAGCCTTTTTCATTTATAGATGTCTGTACTCAGACATGATAGCTTCCGCTTGTGCTTTGACTTGTATGCTCTGAATGTTGGGTCGTGAGACCCATGTTTGTAATATCCCGCTGCTCGGAGCCTAATGAATAAATATTTGAGTCGTAGAGTCATGTTGTGATGCCATGTTGTATTTGCACATATCGAGCATATTGTGTGTATGTTACTGAAATGCTTGGTATGTGTGGGATCTGGCTATCTAGTTGTTTATCCTTAGTAGCCTCTCTTACCGGGAAATGTCTCCTAGTGCTTCCACTGAGCCATGGTAGCTTGCTACTGCTCCAGAACACTTAGGCTGGCCGGCATGTGTCCTTCTTCGTTCCTGTGTCTGTCCCTTCGGCGAAATGTCACGCGATGAATACCGGAGTCCTGTTAGCCCGCTACAGCCCGGTTCACCGGAGTCCTGCTAGCCTAGTGCTACAGCCTGGATTCACTCGCTGATGACCGACACGTTCGATGCTGGGTCATGGATGCCTGTCCCTGTAAGTTGGTGCCACTTTGGGTTTACGACTAGCCATGTCAGCCCGGGCTCCTTATCATATGGATGCTAGCGACACTGTCATATACGTGTGCCAAAAGGCGCAAACGATCCCGGGCAAAGGTAAGGCGACACCCGTGGGAATACCGTGCGTGAGGCCGCAAAGTGATACGAGGTGTTACATGCTAGATCGATGTGGCATTGAGTCGGGGTCCTGACAATTTTCGTCGGCGTATGGGTATCATTGTCATACTTGATAGCTAAGGATCGCCGATGGTGCTCTTGTTGTGGTTGAGTTTGGGTCGGCTGTCGCCATCGCTGAAGCGGCTCCGGTGCTATGGTTGCAGCGCCTATCGACATACAAGAAAGCTCATCTGTGGTAAGAGAACAGTTGCACGGAAGGAGTACAAATCGAAATAACTTGATGAGGCTGCGACATCGGTAAAGCAGGGCCGGTGGAGTTGAATATGGCATCCGTGGAGCGGGTCCGGTGCAGTGGAAGAAGGCTTCGGCGGGCGCGTTGTACAGTGCTTTTGGTGAGGCAGATCTGTTGTGGCGGACGAGGGCTTGTATGAAGGGCCAGCGAAGGGGCGGACGAGGGAGTCAGTGAAGAGCCTATGTTGTGGTGGGCAAGGGCGCCGGTTAAGAAGATCCAGTGCGGTGGACCATGATGGTGGTCAAGGAGATCTAGAGCGGTGGACAAGATAGTCGCTGAAGCGGCTCCGGTGAAGTGGTTAGTTGGCAGTTGGGGGTTCCAAGGTGCGGAAGGTAGATCCGGCGGGGTGTGAGGTCCACTGCTACGGCGAAGGACTAGATTCAGCGGCTTGCCATGGTTGGGGGGTCGGGGAGGGGAAGGGGAGGGGCTCTGGGGAAGAATGTTTGGGGCAAAAAGGGGAAAAGAATGGAGTTACCAAAGTAGCCCTTTTCTGTTCATGAGGCAGGGGTAAAACAGGAATTCGCAGGGTTAAACTTTCGGGCGCGTGATATTTCAATGTGAGCGGGAAGTTTGAAAGCTTTTGGCGCCTAAAATTATAAGTATTATGCTCTCGTACGGCAGACAATGATATCATGGATAACAATTTGTTTGTTTTGCACGCAAAAAAATGTGCAAGTTTTGAAATTCAATGTCTCCAACTCGAAACTTAGATTGTCCATTCAATTCAAATATGGATCATTGAGCTACTACAAGCAAATACCATCATACGGTCCAATTCAAATGAAATTCCAAATGTGTTTATCCTAAATATGATGACAAAAGCAAAAATGTGTATGTGTATGAATAAAGTAGATGATTATAAAGTTTGAACATGCTCGTATGTGTATATCTCTAGGTTTGATATATGAATTTGAAATCACGAAATCCCTGCTTAAAAAGTGTTCCTCCGTTTAAATGAATTACAAAAGCTAATGATGGAGTCAAATTCTGAAATTCCAATCTTAGGTTTGTAATTCTGGTACATCAAGGTATATCACGCATGTTCAAAAGTATTGTTATCTCATAGTCCAAACTGTGAAACAAATTGATCAACCATGCGTGCACAATATCTCA
>NC_041391.1:124001574-124029976 GCF_002162155.2 Triticum dicoccoides
CTCTCCCCCAAACACCAACACACGAGCACATTAACACCCTTCTCTCTTGTAAAGTCCGGACCCCGATATAGGTCTCTATCACTTTGTCTCTCGGACATGCACACATCTCTTCTCTCACTCTCTAGGTCTCCCGCTATCTCTCTTACCCAAGCACACGCACTATGTACAATGTATATTTCCCATACACACAAAACGTCGCCCCCAAACAGCTATCTCCCTAGTTATGTTGTTCTCGCGCACTCACCTCACACACCACCCCCGCTGCAAACAAGCACAGTTTGTCTCCTTGTGCACCACTCTCCTCTTTCTATCTCTCCCACATGCGGACCCGCCCCAGTTCCTTCCCTGTATACAGATATGTCATGACTCTTTCCATAGCTCCCTAATATGTCATGGTTCTCGATTTCGCACATTGTTCTCTACACCATCTATTCTAGATCTCTCATGAAGTCCCTATCACACACACGATGACTCACTTCCCTTGCGTCTCCGTACATAGGCCAATTTCGGACAACATCAACATTGTCTCCCTAACTATACGCCATTTATGGACACAAACGACCCCTCTCGCCCCCTCTCTTCCTCCCTCTCTCTCTCTCCGTAGCTAGCTCTCTCTCTCTCTCTCTCTCTTGCTCTCACACCCCTCTCCCACACACACACAATCAATGCCTCTTCAAAATAGTATGCTCCCCCAGCCCGCACCCGTGCTATCTTGCTACTACACATGTCACACCATTCCCGCTTCCCTTATACTAGGTTTACATCATCAGTGGTCTCTCTACTCCACATACACACACTCCCTCTCACACACAAAACGTGTGCACAAACACATCCAGACACGCACAGACACCCATTTATCTGGATCCTCATCTCTCCCCATGTTCGCATGTGTATCTCACACACTCACTCTCTAATTATGTATATGTGTCTCCACGTTACACAACACAAAGCCCCATGTACATGTCTCTCTCTATCCTCCACACAAATAGACACGAAGAATCTGTTATCATTGCCTCAGTCTCTAACATATCAACCACGCACACTATCTCTCTCTCTCTCGCTAACACGCTCAACAAGGGTTTCCATGTGAATAACTAACCGTCTATTCATCAACAGTCGTGGCAGTATGGCGAACACGAGACATGAAAAAGAATAAATCTACACAAGCTTAGACCACCTAGTATGACTACTAGGACTAGAGCAAGCCAAAAAGCGCTCCGCCGTCACCCCCTCCTTATCGGCGACGGGAAAATCTTTGTTTTACTCAGTTGAGAAGTCATTGTGCTAAGGCCCACATGCCGAGGCGTTGAACAGAATGTAGGTGCTAGTTTACGGAAGCAAGTATCGATAATACATTTGTATTTCCATACTTATATTTCTTCTGTTATAAAAAACTGAGTTGGTGATGATGGTACATGTGCCATCTTGCAATATAGACCATCCGATCTATATCTGACGGATGGAAATTAAACTAAAAGATACCCGCACCCCTCTCCACATTTGCAGACAAGGCCTTCCCTCGTTCATCTTTATCTCCAACAAACCTCATTGTTGAGCAATTAAGAAAGGAAGCCTCTGGAACAAACTGGCCTGGTGGCGGCTGCCGGCATCATCAATCCCCATGCCTCTGCTCAGTCCAACCACCAATCACCACCACACCCCACTCCTCTTCACCTTATCTCATATTTCTCGAGATATCATTAGTTTTTACACATGGGATTACTCACGCAAGGCTCAATCACAACAAGTGTTTTATAAAAAAAGCATCTTGATGTTCCATGCAATGCACGGATCTTGCTAGTACTCCTACACAAGACTAAGCTGGTGATGATGGTGTGACTGCCATCCATCGTTTCTGACCATTAGATCTACATCTAACGACTGTGAGGTAAGTTGTTGACTTTTCTCACCAACATCCCACTTGTCTACCAATTTGCAGAAAAACCCATAATTAGTATCTTAAAACCAACCACATCCCTCCCTGACCTCACCAAAACAGCCCAAGGAATATATTCTAATTGAAACATAATATATCTCTAGTGACATATGTATTTCAAAATTAGAGTGTTTTGTATCAAGTTTGTGAATAAGTATTATTGGAATTATGATTCGTAGCAATGCACATGAACATTGCTAGTATTTCTAACCATGCATCTTCCCTAGTATTCCATAGTTTCGAGTTTTCCATCAAGATATTAGTCACTCATGGTTGATATTTACTTTCAATCATATACACATATGCACTATGTAACTAGCCTTGCTTATTGGCTTCCAAAGCTTAACTTTCACTCCTACTTAAAATATGTATAGTATTTAACAAAAAACTACTACTTTCAACCAGCCCTAGGAAGAATCTATTGTACAAAAAATAGCAAAAACATACCCAAAAATTCTTAATCCACGCCAAAAACTACTCTCTAGTACTCCTACCGATTAGGTTCATTTAAACCCATTTATGATAGGGTTGGCCCACACGTCCGTGCTGGTGAGGCAACTTAAACTAACACATTTAGTTTGACCATTGACACGAGGGACCCACATCTGACCTTATATCATGTTATTCCCCCTCAAATCATAATTTTTCCTGAACATTACTTCAAACAGTACTGATGCGTGTTCGTCGGTGGCGCCGGTGATGAGCGAGTTGGCCGCCGTTCCGCCGGACGGGGCGGACGCCACGCTGGCCTTCGCCCGGGTAGGCAGGCTGGCCCAAGCATGACTCATGAGTGAGCAACCCGCCGCGCTGGTCTTCGCTCAAGCCAGATGGCTAGCCTTAGCGCGGCGCGCGCAAGAAAGCCGCTGCTCTGCCATGCCAATATAGCTAGCAAACCTTGCAGACAAGCAGCTGGACGGAGCTATCTTGGCTAGCTAGTGACCGCGAGCGCCGGACGGAGCTGGCATCCGGGCTGCCGCAACATGGGCTCCGCAGCGCCGGCGGTTTTGACCTCGCCTTCTGCCGGCGGTGGTAGCTGCATGCCATGCCCGAGGATGACTAGGTGGACGGGCCGGAGGTAGGAGGTCACTCGGGGATTTTTGTTCAGACTGACATGTAGGTCCCACAAGTCATAACGCCCGGTCGAATAGAAGGCGTTGACTTAATGGGAGACATGGGCCCTGTCAAATGTTCAAGTTAGATTCTAACCCTGAACTAACTCTAACCAACGTGGTATTTGGATGGCAGGGTTAGATTGACAACAAATGTATCCAAACAGGGCCATGGGTTGAAACGTGCCTATAACGACACTTTGTAGAGTAGTCGTTTCTTGGTAGGGCTGGTTGGTAAGAGCATGTACAATGGTTGATAAGGTAGTATTATCTTAAGTCTGCCACGTATGCAAGTGGTAGTAGTCTCTTGGCATTTTAGTGGTTTCTTGCATTATTAGGGGTTTCTTGTAAGGAACAATGTATGTACTACTAGCAGCAAAAGGCGATTCTAGGTTGTGTTGTACTCCAACGAGTACTACTAGTGGTTGCGGGAGTGTATACCTCGTTTTGTGGGTACGATCCTGGCCGAACACACGACAGCCTTTTAAAAAAAAGTACTACTACGCTTTGCTACGAGCTAATATTTTACATGGGTAGTTTGAGTTTTGAAGTCAAACGGACGTGCGGCCCCACAATCTGGGTGCACTGGATAGCCTAGCCACGTGAACGGGTTTTCCTTCCCAGCATCCCGTGGCTCGCGTGCTCGCCCTAGCCGCACCTCGCGTGCAGCTTCCTCATCAGCTAGTAGCATATTTAAACTAGCGCCTCCCAATTAAGCCCGAGGACCCGGAAAAGCCTGGCGGGGCATTGGGAACTGTGCAATATGGCTCTGTACGTAAAGTGGTCTACTACTACTCTCTAGCTTGTGGCGTTGCACGCATGGACTTCACTCCATTATTGTCTCTACTATAAAAGAAATTCATCTTGATGTTTTTTTTAAACAGAGGCAAAAGCTTTGCTTCATCTCATTCATAAAGAAGGAACTACTAACAAAGTTCGACGAGATCCATTACACCTCCACAAATGGAAGCGAAAAGCCTAGTCTCGCTGGATCAAATAACTCAAATGTTCTACATCCGCAGTAACCGTCGCTGATAAATAGGCTGCTAGTGTTTTTTGTGAGAGGAGCGGCTGAGTAGGCCAGCTACGTGAGAGGAGCGGCACAATAGAGCACCGAGAATACCCACTAGGAGACTACGCATGTGTACTTTCCCTGCATTGATAGTACAGCGATGGTTATAGAGAACAGTAGTACCCTCCACTTCCAACTGTATCTCCTTGGCCCTGAGATTCAAGAGTTCAAAACTGGTGCACTATACTAGACTAGACTAGAAGTACAGTACATCGCACTACTAGTTGCGAAAAAGTAATACTAGTATTGCTACAGTACGAGTACGTACTCCTCCGTCACATAATGTAAGACGTTTTTTGACACAAGTTGGCGTGTACAAAAAATGGCAAAAACATACCCAATATTTCTTAATCCACACCAAAAACTACTACCTAGTGCCAAAAATTTCTTACTAGTGCTATTATTTACAGTATAATGCAATCCCATAATGTTCCATAATGCTAGTACTAGTAGCAAATAATAGCCTCACCCCTTCGCTGAGGAACGATCTACAGTTGGAAGGGACGAGGCCCTACGGTTACTATGCTCTTATCTCCACCTCGCCAGTTCCCCTCCCCCCGAAGAGAAGGCAGTTCATCGCTGCTCCCATGGATTCGCCAGGCGGTTCTCCTCCTCGTCGGGGCTGGGAGACCTTGGATGATGATCCTCTAGGAGAAATCGGACGCCACTCCGGCGTCCTCACCGCCGCAAGACTCGGTGCTTCGTGGACCAACTTTTTCAAGACGCTGCTTAAACAGGCTTGGGAAAAGGCCATGCTTGTTGGTCTTCCATGCGTCCTCAAGGATAAGGTTCTTTCATGGAACAATCCTTCGAAAAGTCCACCGCTCCCTGGCTATGGTTGCACGTTGACTCCGCTAGAGTTGCCGATGTTGAGAGGTAGTCGGATTTTGTCCGATGAGCAAGTCAGTAATGGAGTTTGATCATGTAGTACTTTGTTATTCCACTTCCATCCCGTAATTTCTCTGCTGCCCACCATATTATATATAGGTCTGGGTCGGTGCCAATGAAGATTGGCTTGCATACCTCAGGTCGAATACCACCATCATTTTGCACAACATCCACAGCAGTGTGGCCATTTCGGTACACCCCTTCTCCACCATTGGGATCGTTCTTCCGGACTGGCTGGGCTTGAATACTTATGATGATGCCTACTTGAGATTGAAGAAGATAGCAATTGCGGACCCACCGACAAAGCGACGCAGCTACGACGATTACTATCTCATCATGGTGTTCCTCATAAGGATTGCCATCAATGCAAGAGGCAGTAACAGCAGAGACTGGCGCATGTTGGCGGCGGCAAATTTGTACCCCTACACATTCGAAGACGCCATGCGCCATCTAGGCCGCATCTTCGCGGTGACAAGCCAGGGGACTTGTTTCATCTGGTTGCCATCCTACGGTATGGGAGATTACAAACGGAATGCACAAACCATCATTTGCATCCCTAATGGTACTCCATTATTTTGCAGGGACCAGTCATCCCCCGATCAAAATAAGATCGCCGATCCTGGATGTGCATTTGCATCCGGGATTCGGTCTAACTTGGAACCTTGTAGCTGACTTTGGCATATTGGGATCAACTATCTTAGCAGTCGTTACCCATGGTACCACTGATTTGCAACATGGTCCCACAATCTACCACGATCGGACCGTCACCATCTACCCAGGTATTCCATTTTTTAACCCTCTCGCCTTCTCTTTCATTGTTGTACGAGTAGTATACTTAGTAGTAGTACTAGTAGGAGTACTTTGTACCTTGGAGGACGCGTATAGCTAGCTAGGCCCTTGAACACTTGAACCCACTAGCTGCCACCATTTTTGTTTTTCCATGTCTTACTATCTCATCCATGTAGCCAAGAGTTACTTTATATAAAAAGCCGGTCATTTTATTTCCTCTCTACCGGAGTAGTACTATTTGTTGCACAGTATTACTGACCGCCATATTTGAGCACAACATTATTTTGCATGGACCTTGACTATGTACGTCACCATGTGTCCAGATCTGGGATGTCGCGTGTACCAGATGAACAGCGCCGAGTTCGAACCCCGTGATGCTACGTGGGTGCCGAAGAACACTCTTGGAGAGTACTCACTTTTCATCGAGGCCAACTACCCCATTGTGAAGCGGATGCCACCTTCCGTGCATGACACGGAAGGCCTGCCGTTCATGAAGCATGGTTGTCTCTTCAGTGCGCACCGCCGGATGAACGACATGCTGGGACACGCTATCCCTGATTTATGCCGCTTCAGCTTGGATGAGTCTCCATCATGTGGAACCGAACTAGAAAGCTGCGAGAATGATTCCCGTTGCCCACCAGTATGGATCGTGCCATCCATGAAGAACACCTGGGACTGGAACCTGGAGGAGGACATGTAGCCCATCTATAACGTGTAAGTGGAGTATGGTAATTGTGAATGGTAGCGCTGTGAATATATGTAGACTAGTCCTGCACAAATTTATCACATGAATTGGAGATAAACTTGTGTGGCATACTGGCATTTGTCCTTTAGAATTTATTACTAGTAAATGTGTTATGTGTATGTGCAACTTGTGTGGTTGTTGCACGAACTCCAACATTCTCTTTGAGAAAAAAAAGGGGCACAATGTTGGATATACGTGATGTGGCGGCATCATACAGTAGCATCGTTCGCTATAGTTGTAGTACACTCCTACTAGGACGACAACTCCTATAAAACCTTGCGCTTGGCTCTTTGCCTCTTCTGGAGGTTCAACAGTTCGTACTCGTGTGAACCTTGCACTTGGCTCTTCGCCTCTTCGGAAGGTCCAACAATGATGATACTAAAGTACAATCTGACATCGATTGAACTTATGCACGTGCACCACGAGGGCGAGGGCGAGGGAGAGGGAGAGGGAGAGGGCGCTGTAGTCAAAAGACTCAAAACCCTCTCCTCGTCCTGCGAACGACCGCGCGCGTGGGCGAGGGAGAGGCGTAGTAAGCAAGCTTCTCCTCGTTCGGCGAGTTGACGGGACACATCAAAGAAGTACTAGTACTAGTAGTCCATACTGCATCCTTTCTGCTTAATATGGCTTAATTTGAAATGAGAAAAATACACTGGCGGTCAACGTATGTAACAATACACTCTTTATGGTCACTATGTATAGTTTTGCGGTGATTATACGATCACTAGCTCATCGTAGAGCACCGTATTGCACCCTACTGACCGGACACATAGTCGACGTGGCACTTTGTTGACTGGTTAAATTGCCACCTGCTTTCTGGGTCCCACCTGTCAGTTGGTAGAGCAAAGAAATCAGTTAAACAAAACTTTACGCAGGCGTGGCACGAGTCCAACCCTTGCGCACGAACCACCCTGGCTGTTTATGTGAGTGCATGCACGTGTACTCCCTCGGTCTTCTAACAAAGAGTGTACATCGGCTATAAAACAAAGAGTGTAGTACATGATGTACATCTACACTTCCAATGCATTTAGCCTTTAATCTAAATCGATATTGATTGACTAATGCACCAACTTGTGCTGTAGGTATAGGCTACATGTCTATCCTTAATGACAACATGCAACGGCCTTCATTTAATCTTCTTCTCACAATGGTCGCATGCACACATAAGTCTGCTACTTTTGGGCGTTAATTATGCCCTGGTCAATGTGTAAATCTCTAAATGTACAGTCTTTGACGGACATAGGGAGTAGGTTGAGCACTTGAGCGTGAGTGTGTGTGTTGCGTTGTGTGCTGTTTGCCGCATGGGTGCGTGAGTGTTGCGTGCGTCCATGTGTACGTGTGAGTGTTGCATGTTCCATGCATGCATGCATGCATGGGGCTTACTCCCTCCCATTGACATGTTCATATTTCAAGCTTCCTCTGTTCCCTCCATATGGTGATACTCCCTTTGTTCCCAAATACGGAGTAAAAGCCTCCCTCTGTTCCCAAATATGGAGTATTTGTCTTTCTACAGATTTCAACAAGTGACTAGGTACGGAGCAAAATGAGTGAAGTGAGCGTAGAGGCATAGCGATACTGTAGAAAGGAAGTCCTCGCGATCCATTATTCCCCATCTCGGTCAGAGAGAAACTATTCAACTAGTCTTCGCAGTGAAGTGACAATACACGCTGCAGCAGATGGGACACGTAATTAATAAGCTGAACCAGCATGTTGGTGTTACTAAATCAGCCTTACCCAGTACTGCCATCATGTTTGCCAGTAGAGCACGCTTCCGCAAATATGCCTACGCACCTCTGTCCTCCATTAACTGACATATGGGTCCTCTTGTGGTAGACCCACATGTCATCAGTGTAACTATTTCCACTCCGAAGGAGGGTATATCCTGGTAGTAGTACTAGTAGAATTAAGATTTAATGCACTTAATTCCCCGTCTTCTACTCTTCTTCCTCCTCTCTTCTTCTTCCTCCTCTCTTCCCCATCGTTGGCCACACACCATTTACCCCCGCTCACTACTCGCCCGCCCGCGCCATCTTCCTTGGTAGCTCGCGCATACCATATCCCCCCGTTCACTGCTCGGCCACACGAGGAGAAGCTTCTTCGCTCGCCCGCCCGAATCCACTTTCCCGCTGGCTCGCAGGCACCGAAAACCCCAATGGCAGAACTGACTGACACGCAGAGCCGCAATTGGAATTCCCTCCCCGATGTTCTCTTGGAGCAGATCTGTAGTCGTATGACCCTACTCAGCACCGTCCGTCTGGCCGCATGCTCGGTTTCCTTGTACCGTCTACTCGTCTGCAACCAGCTGGCTCCTTTCAAGACACCCTGCTTACTGATGCCCGATCCTCGCATGTGGCCTAGACACTGACTTGACTATCCTACGGAGGTTGTCGTGGTGCCCCTTGACATGCTACCACTACCCATCCACATGTTCTTCATGCGCGGCCACTATTGGGTGGGCATGAAGGCCAACTAGATCGTCCTCATCCACCACTCTGGTAGTCCATGGCGTCTCGTGGATAACTACACCCAGCGAGAGATCACCCTTCCATCGTTGGATACCGCCACCATCGAGCCTCGCGGCCCGCCGCACACTCCTTCCTACTACGCACGAGACGCGTCAAGCTTTTGGCTCGACCTCTGTTTGCAGAAAGTTGTAATCTACGAAGTGCCCACTGAGGGAGTCCTGGATAAGGGTGTATCCGGACAGCCAGACTATATACTTTGGACGGACTGTTGGACTATGAAGATACATGATTGAAGACTTTGTCCCGTGTCCGGATGGGACTCTCCTTTGCATGGAAGGCAAGCTTGGCGATTCGGATATTAGATCTCCTCTCTGTGACCGACTCTGTGTAACCCTAGCCCCCTCCGGTTTCTATATAAACCGGAGGGTTTAGTCCGTAGGACAACAACAATCATAATCATAGGCAAGCTTCTAGGGTTTAGCATCTACAATCTCATGGTAGATCAACTCTTGTAATACTTATATCATCAAGATCAATCAAGCAGGAAGTAGGGTATTACCTCCATCGAGAGGGCCCGAACCTGGGTATCATCATGTCCCCAGTCTCCTGTTACCATTAGCCTTAGACGCACAGTTCGGGACCCCCTACCCGAGATCCGCCGGTTTTGACACCGACATTGGTGCTTTCATTGAGAGTTCCTCTGTGTCGTCGCTGTAAGGCTTGATGGTTCTCTCAAACTTCAACAACACAGTCCAGGGCGAGACTTTTCTCCCCGGACAGATCTTCGTGTTCGGCGGCTTCGCTCTGCGGGCCAACTCGCTTGGCCATCTGGAGTAGATTGACAGCCACGCCCTGGCTATCAGGTCAGGTTCGGAAGCTTGAATTACACGGCCGATATCCGTGGAGACTTGATCTTCGACGGATTCGGGCCTGCATCAGGAGCGCCGAGCAGTCACGACGAGCACGACTTAAATCTGTTGTCGGACAGTATTTGGGATGTTACCCCTGCAGCTGCTCCGGACCTAAATTCGGGGCAGATCGCATCATCCGAGTACGGGTGGATGGACCCCTCCACAGAGTCCGCACACTCATCGGCATTGGAGCCGTACACAGACTCCGCTCCTAAGGAAATCTGTTTCTCTGGACCCCCAGACTTGTCTCCGGCCGTAGGTTCCGTACAGCGTGCATCCGTGCCCATCGAATTTGATTGGGCTCCGATCATGGAGTTCACCGCCGTGGATATCTTTTAGCACTCCCCCCTTGGCGATGTGCTAAATTCATTAAGATCTCTCTCTCTGTTAGGAGATTCCTGGCCGAACTATGTTCGGCTCAAGTGGGAAGCAGGTGACGAAGAAATTCGTTACCCACCCACCACCCACTTAATAGCCGCTGTCGATGATTTGACCGACATGCTTGACTTCGACTCCCAAGACATCGAAGGTATAGACGACGATGCAGGAGAAGAATAGGAACCACGACCCACAAGGCGCTGGACAACCACATCTTCATATGATATATATATATGGTGGATACCCCCAAAGAAAACAATCGCGATGAGGCAACAGAGGATAACCCCTTAGGGAAGAAACAAAATCATGGGCGTCATCGGCGTCGCTCTAAGCCCCGCCATAGCAATAATGACATAGGAGAGGAAAACAATCCAGATGGTGCCGAAGAGGAATACAATCCTGATCAGCCCACCTTCGAGCAGGCCGAATAGGAAGACGTACACGTTAGCCCAGACGAATAGGCGACAAACGGATACTTGGAGGATGACAACTCCATGCCTCCCTCCGAAGACGAGGTGAGCCTCGGCGACGATGAATTCGGCGTACCCGAGGATCCCATAGAGTAGGAGCACTTTAAACGCCGGCTTATAGCCACTACAAGAAGCCTGAAAAAGAAGCAACAGCAGCTCCAAGCTGATCAAGATCTGCTCGCAGACAGATGGACCAAAGTCCTGGCGGCCGAGGAATACGGACTCGAGCCCCCCACTAAAGGTAACCCAAAGCACAAGTTGCTACCTAAACTAGAGGAGGAGGCTGTTGAGCCTACACTACCAGCACAAGATGAGGCTGACCGGCCACCTCGTGGCCGGGACAAAATGGCATATCAGACCGAATACCAGACCGCACCTCCACGCCAGTTCACTACGGCCCGGGGCAATACACAGGACCTGCGAGACATATTGGAAAACAACGCAGGACAACCAAGATCAATTTACAGATCATGGGGGGCACCACAGTACATGACGATGATCGTCATGCCGGATACACTAATAATAAGTCCGGCCGGGCCGAACATAATGGACCTGACTTAGTCGGACTACGTCGTGACATAGCCCGTCATAGAGGCGCCGCACACCCCCTCTTCTTCACTGAAGCAGTAATGGATCATGAATTCCCAGAAGGGTTTAAACCCGTCAACGTCGAGTCATACGATGGCACACCAGACCCCGCGGTGTGGATCGAAGACTTTCTTGTCCACATTTACATGGCCCGTGGTGATGACCTACATGCCATCAAGTATCTTCCCCTTAAACTCAAAGGACCAGCCACACACTGGTTGAATAGCCTGCTGGCAAACTCCATCGGCAGTTGGGAAAATCTCAAGGACGCTTTCCTTGACAACTTCCAAGGCACTTACGTGCGACCACCGGATGCTGATGACTTAAGCAACATCACCCAATTTCTCGGAGAATCAGCCAGGAAATTCTGGACTCGGTTCCTAACTAAAAAGAACCAAATTGTCGACTGTCTGGATGCTGAGGCCCTGGCAGCCTTTAAGCATAATATCCGCGATGAGTGGCTCGCCCGACACCTCATACAAGAAAAACCGAAGTCCATGGCGGCCCTCACGACACTCATGACCCACTTTTGCGCGGGCGAGGCCAGCTGGCTGGCTCATAGTAGCACTACGCCAAGAAACTCTGGCACTACAGATGTCCGTGATAGTAATGGAAGCCACGACGCAATAGACAAAAGCGTCGAAATAATGGTGACAACGCTGAAGACATTGCAATCAATGCCGGATTCAGCAACTCAAATCCGGTCAGCGGAAAAAGCCGTTCAAAAGAAACAATCTGGGATTGTCCAGTCTGGACCGCATACTTGGCTGCTCGTGCCAGATTCACGGCACCCCCAACAAACGAGCCAATCACACTAACAGAGATTGCTGGGTGTTCAAACAGGCCGGCAAGTTGAATGCCGAAAACAAGGTGTCGTGGTGGGCGCATGGCAGATGCCAAGGGATGGCTAAAGAGAGGAGGAGGCTCGAGGGCGCTGGTGGGCTTCGGATGCGAGGTTGAAATGTGCGGGCGCGGGACGTAGGACATACCCAGGTTCGGGGCTCTCCGGAGAGATAACACCCCTAGTCCTGCCGAGTTTAGTTGGATGGTCGATAGTACAATGTCGCTCCTGGAGCTGTATGGAGGAGGAAGGAGGCTGGCCAAGGCTCGGGCTGCTCCTTCCCTCTGGTGTTACTAGGTAGTTGCTAGTCCTATTTTGCTTGCTTTATCTTGTGTTGCGTTGCATGCCGGGGATCTCACATATCATCCCCCTAGAGGCATGGGATCCCGGGGGGTTTTATAGATCAACCCGCCCAGGGTTACAATGGTAATATGTCGAGTCGATGGGTCCGTATTGTAGGTGTCCGAGGTACCAAGCTGGGTCTTGCTTGAGGGCTTGTGGTTCACCGGGTTCCCCTAGGTGCGGGCCCCGCGTGCCTAGGGGGACTGTGCGCCGTCTTGTCGATCGTCATGGCGTGGCCAAGTCGAGCCGCGCACAGTGTTCTTCGTCAGGCTGCCGCTTGCTGTCCTCAGCGGTGAGGGCGGGAACACTGTTGTCGTGCCATCCCTGGTCAGCGGGTAGGTATGGGCACTGTTGCCATGCTCCGGCTGACCACGGGCATGGGCGGGGGAACTGTAGTCTTTGTCATCGGTGATTGAGGTCTCGTCCCATCGTACAGCCTGGATAGGACGGGAGCTGACCCGTGGCTGGGTTGCCGTGGACGCCACGGGTGGGTTGGCTTGCTGGGGAAGCCAAGGTTGCACTGGGCTGCGTTGCCTTGCGCTAGCCGTGGCGGCCGGGTCGACGTACCTTGCCGACTTGAGGGTCTTGGCCGGGTTGCGCGCCTTGCCGGGTCGAGCAACCCGGCCTGGCGCATGCTAGTTTGCAGGGCGATGCGGGCCCCGCTGTTTTTGAAATAGATCCGGGTTCCGTTGCCTACATGGGGTTCATCCCCCCGACAATAGTCCCCGAAGCTGTGAAGGTCTGTCGTCTTCAGATGAGTGGGCCTTCGCAGCTTCCCCCTTGAGCAAGGCGGAATCTACGAACGCCGGGTCCGGCAACACCCACGGTGTGCCGATTTTCTCGGAAACCGGATCGCGGCATCCTGTCCGTGGCAGGAACCGAGGAGTCCGTCGAATCTTGAGGCGATCCCTCGGGCTTCGTGGAGGCGCCACGTGGTGCCCGGAAGTCGGAGGGGCCTGACAGGCCACACGCATGACGGGGCTGGGTGACGGGCCGGGGCCCGCCGTCGTGCGCCCTTGGCCACCCGCGCGGATTTATTGCGGCGTCTGGGGGCCGGTTGCACTTCCCTGCGCAGTTAGTGCATGTGTATGTGCGCACTTATTGCGGGGTAGTGGAACAAGCGCGTGCAGACGATCCCACTCCCCCACGTTTGAACTGGGGGTTATAAATTGAGGGAGGTAAGGGGGTGGCGGACATTATTCTCGCTCGTGCCCTCCTGTCCCCCTGCTCTCTCTCTGCTTCTTGCCACCGACACACAGCTGCGCCCGCGGCCTTGAGCAGATATCTTCTCCGTCGTCCTTCTTCCTCTTCTTCTTCCAGTGATGTCGCAGCCGTCAGGCTCCTGGATTGGCTCGACCGTCAGCCCCGACGACATCACCTACCTTCGGTCCTCGCAGCGCTTGCCGTGGGAGACGAACGTTGGCGCCTGTCTGTCGCACGGCGAGCAGAGGCCCCGGACCGAGGGGCAGGAGCGCGTCGTCTTCCTCACGCATTTTGAGCGCGGCTTCGGGTTGCCGGCGAGCACTTTCTTCCGCGGGTTCTTGGAGTTCTTCGGGCTCCAGCCGCACCATCTTGGCACCCGCGCCATCGTCCATCTCTCCGACTTCGTGACCCTGTGCGAAGGGTACCTCGGGGTCGAGCCCACCATTGATCTCTGGGCGTGCTTCTTGGGGACGCAGATGGAGCGGCTGTCTTGAGCTGGCACCGCGAGGACGGCGGCCTTGTGGCCGGACTCCGTCCATCTGTGCAGCTTCTCGCGCCTGGCGCTTTGGTTGGAGATGGGACCGGATCGCCTTAGCGACTGGCGCGTTTCGCCACCCGGGCTGGTGTTGATATGGCGCTCCGGATCGCACTGTCTTGGCACCCAGATCTTCAGGTGGACGCACTAATGGGTCAGCGCGCTGGCTCAGAGAAGTTGCTGTAGGAGCAGGCCGGCCGGATCGCCTCCCGGGCCAGCTATATCGCCGAGTTCGCCTTCCACGACAAGTTCCATCCAGAGCGGACAGAAGATGGCGCGGTCGTGGATGGCGACGACTACGGCTTGCTTCTTCGCGACCCGGAGGGCAGCTCGAAGGAGAAGGGCGTCTATGGCGACGCGGAAGCCGAAGAGGACACCGGTGCTTCGCTGGACCCGGAGGCCGGCCAGGGGGAGCCGTCGATGTTGCGATGCGGCACTGGGAACACCTGAGAATCTTTGTAGAAAATTCTGTTAAGTAGCAGGTCCACCCACCCACTGACGGTTTTCAAGGTGTAATGAACTCGGGCCGTGGGGCTTTGCTTGAAACATTTATGTGTAAATGTTGTGAGTGTTTATTTGCTTTTTTCCTTCTGCTTTTTTCGAACTTATTTCATGCGTTGCACCTCTCTGAAACTTCCCCCCCCCCATGAGTCAGACGACCGAGGCTCCGGTCCGTGAAAAGGAGTTCGGCTCTTCGAGAGGTGGCCGCAGGAGTTGGGTCCTTAGAAGCATTGAGTGCGAGCGAAACACCCATTGGGCCGGCTGGCGGCAATCCGGCTTGGCTGGTTGGTGAACAGTCGGTCGTGCGGCTAACTTAGTTGACGAGCGTCGGGTCGGGTTGGTCGACCCGGCGGCTTTGACTCAGTTTATGAATCGTAGGGGGGCTTTCGCACGTTGTGCTTGCCCGGCGTCAGCCAGAGCTGGATCTGCGGTTTTAGGGCAAAGTGGGGGACCGTGGCATCCTAACTTTATCAGGAATCACTAAGTAAAGCGGCGGGGTGATGATCAATCCGGCCAGCCCCCGAGCCACTGGGTTGAGCTAGTCGAGCCGGCGGCCGGGTTCGGTAGTAAAGTGATGTGAAATATGGACGCAATAAATTGGTCGGCAAAAGGCATGTAACGCCCGGGATCTGATGCGCCAGGTGTCTTCCAGTTATTCGCCTTCGTTGCCATGTCATTTGTGTCAGGACCCCGACTCAATGCCACATCGATCTAGCATGTAACACCTCATATCACTTTGCGGCCTCACGCACGGTATTCCCACGGGTGTCGCCTTACCTTTGCCCGGGACCGTTTGCGCCTTTTGGCACACGTATATGATAGTGTCGCTAGCATCCATATGATAAGGAGCCCGGGCTGACATGGCTAGTTGTAAACCCAAAGTGGCACAGACTTACAGGGACAGGCATCCATGACCCAGCATCGAACGTGTCGGTCATCAGCGAGTGAATCCAGGCTATAGCACTGGGCTAGCAGGACTCCGGTGAACCGGGCTGTAGCGGGCTAACAGGACTCCGGTATTCATCGCGTGACATTTCCCCGAAGGGACAGACACAGGAACGAAGAAGGACACATGCCGGCCAGCCTAAGTGTTCCGGAGCAGTAGCAAGCTACCATGGCTCGGTGGAAACACTAGGAGACATTTCCCGGTAAGAGAGGCTACTAAAGATAAACAACTAGATAGTCAGATCCCACACATACCAAGCATTTCAATAACATACACACAATATGCTCGATATGTGCAATACAACATGGCATAACAAAATGACTCTACGACTCAGTAGTTTATATGCAAAAGGCTCCGAGGAGCGAGATATTACAATCATGGGTGTCATGACCCAACATCCAGAGCATACAAGTCAAAGCACAAGCGGAAGCTATCATGTCTGAGTACAGACATCTATAAATGAAAAAGGCTTGAAAGCCTGACTATCTACCAGATTCTGCCGGGGGCACAAGACCGTAGCTGAGGTAACAAGCTAAACGTCGAAGTCCATGCAAAACTACTAGTGAGACCGAAGTCTCTCTGCAAAAACGTAAAATAGGCAAACGTGAGTACAAATGTACCCAGCAAGACTTACATCAGAACTAACTACATATGCATCATTATCAACAAAGGGGATGGTGGGGTTTAACTGCAGCAAGCCAGCTTTGACTCGGTGGCTATCCTGAACTACGACTGCAAGTAACTCCTTGAGGTGGCGCACACGAGTCCACATATTCACCATATCAATACACCACTATGGATCCGCTCCCGTCTCCCTACGAGAACGCCATCCATAGCACTCACGCTTATCTTGCGTATTTTAGAGTATCCACTTTCACTTGTCTATGAACTGATATAAGCAACCCAGAAGTCCTTTTCCGCGGACACGGCTATTCGAATAGATGATGTTAACCCTGCAGGGGTGTACTTCTTCATACATGTTTCCACCACTTAGCGTCTGCACACGACATGTGCTCGGCAGACTTCAAGCGAAAGCCGACGTGGGTGTAGACCACGACCTACCTAAACACTCAAGTCTCTAGTCCAGGTTTATCGCCTATTCGGGTTCCATCCATGAGGAGATCCGGCCGGAGTTTCGCTCACAGCCCCAAACGATGTGAATAGGGTTCCGTGACACCAAACGGGCGCCCGGTATACCCGGCCACGTGCCTACCGCATCACAGCCCACCCCTACGGTCAGCGCTGTCCACGGCCTCCAGCATACTACAAACACCAGAAACTACTTGCAACTCCTGGACAGAGGACAAGGGTGGATAAGAAGTCGAGCGGGGTCATATTTCAGGGCCCAATGTATGGTAGTAACTGAATCATGGATCACAAACACAGAACTCAGTTCCTGAGGACGGCTGCAATGAGACAACCCACCATGTACTCCTACATGGCCTCTCACCACTACCTTTACCAAATCGTGTTCACACACTTAGCTCACACACAGTAGGACATGTTCACACACCTCTAATTCATCCCCGATGAATCAGACCTGACTCAACTCTAAGCAGTAGCAGGATTGACAAACAAACATGAATGAGTAGGCACAATAGGGCTCAAACAACTGCTACTCATGCTAGTGGGTTTCATCTATTTACTGTGGCAATGACAGGTCATGCAGAGGATAAAGGGGTTCAACTACCGCAGCATGTAACAGATGAATCGTTGTTGTCCTAATGCAGTAAAAGAGAGCAGGAGCGAGAGAGTGGGATTGTATCGGAATGAACAAGGGGGTTTTGCTTGCCTGGCACTTCTGAAGATAACATTGAGTCTTCATCAGTGTCAACGATCACAACGTCGGAACATCCTCTACCGGGAGGGAACAGATACCGGCAACAAAGAAGAAATACAATCAATGCAATGCACAATATGATGCATGCTCATGACATGGCAATATGAATGTGTTTTGAGCTAATGCAACTAGCAACAGATTAAATGAAGTTGGTTTGAATATAAGATTCAAATTCAAACTCCATATGTGATTATTCAGATGCCATTTATATGATTTGTGCTAAACAGCACCTATAAGTTGTTCTAACGTGCATGAAAATAGTACAGATGGATAGATTGGATTTTTCTGGTCATTTTTCATATATAATTTATCTCATTTGGAGTTACGGTTGAATTTCTATGATTTTTAGAAGTTTTTACAATTTTCTGGAATTTCCTGAATAATATAAATCCAGAAATGAATTATGGCGTCAGCACCACGTCACTGTGACGTCAGCAGAGTCAACTGGGCTGGCTCGGGTCAAACCTGACGTGGGGGGGTCCACACGTCAGTGACACAGGTTAGACAGGGGGGTTAGTTTAGTTTAATTAAAGATTAGGGGCACTAGGGCCCACATGTCAGTGTCAGGGGGTTAGATTAGGTGGTGATTAGCATTAAGCTAATCACCTGATGGCGGGGTCCACCTGTCATGGACCCAGGGGAGGTCAAACCCCTGGTCAATAGGGTCAATCCCGCCGGCTTCTCGACGCCGGCGAGGCCCGGGACGGTGGCGGCCGTCGGAAACACGCTACAGGGCACGGGCGAGGCCGTGCTTGGGCTCGTTGGAGAGCCCTTGCTCCCGCGCATCGAACGGTGCAGTTGCTGAGTCGTGGGGAGGCCGGAGCTAACGACGGCGAGCTCCAAGGCGGCGGCCGGAGTTCGGCCAACGGCGGGTTAGGCGATGCAGGGCGCTAGGGGAGGCGTTGGTGCGTGCTACGTGCTCCTGGTGAGGTGTGGAGCACGGTGGTGTGCCCGGCTTCGAGCCACAGTGGCTCTGGCCACGACGGTGACGAGGCACGGCAGCGGCGAGCTTCAGCCGTGGTGGAAGATGGAGCTAGGGGACGGGAATAGGGGAAGCGAGCAAAGAGGAGGCAGCAGGAGCTCACAGGGAGAACGATGAGGTGGTCAGCGAGCTCGGGGGAGTCTTTGGTGCTGCGAATCGAACGGCGGCGATCGCCGGCCGTGGCGATGAAGATGGTGGTGATGGCGGCGTTGCAGCGCGTCCGTGGCGTCGTGGCTTGTCGAGGAGGTCGGGGACGTCGAGACGGAGCTCGCAGGCACAGCGAGGGGGCGAGGGGGAGACGGTGGCCGCGGTGTTAGGGTGGCGCGGCTGCGGCTGCGCTCGGGCTCGAGAGGGAGAGGGAGCGGAAGAGGGGAAGAGTTCGGGAGAGAGTGAGAGAGCGGTCTGGGCTGCGTGGCGTCGTCCGGGGCGTCGCTAGGGAGGCCGGGGAGGAAGCAGGAGGTGGCCAGGGGAAGCAGGAGGTGGCCGAGCAGGGTGGAGGTGGCGCGCGCGGCGTCGTCGCGGTGTCCGTCGTCCTGGCAGGGAGGAAGACGACATGGGAGGGGGGGCGGCAGTGGGCTGGGCAGTTGGGGGAGCTGGGCCAGGTAAGTGGGCGCCAGGTAGGTGGCCCAGGTGGCCTTCTCTCCCTTTCTTTTATTTCCTCTTTTCTATTTCTATTTTCTGTAGTTTGTTTTGATTTAGTTTTAGACACTAAATCATTTTTTATAAATCCTGAGAATAATTGTGGACATTAACTGAATTATTACAGAGGCCCTCAACTATTTCCAGAATTGTTGGAGCATTTAAAAATATTAACAGTATTTAAATGCCCCAATTCAAATACAATATGGTTTAATCAAAAATCCAAAAATGTCTTGGAAAAATATCCATCATCTCTGGATATGGTTTTCACCCTTTTCCAGTAATCATGAACATTTTTGCAAACCAATTTGGGTTCTTTGAAAATATTTTGAAGTTGAACCTATTTGCAATGCTTTGGAGCTAGGGCTTGGTCATCCCCATTTCAAATTTCATAAAATTTAAACATGTTGCATGGATGCTAAAGCAAAAACAAACAAGGGCTGATCTGGGGCTGTGACAGCTCACCCCCACTAAACCAAAAATCTCGTCCCGAGATTCAAGCATAGGGTAAGGTGAAGGGTAACGCAGACTAGTATAATCTTCACGATCCAGGGTGCACTTCAGTTGAACGTTGATTCATTCACCATTATTGTCTTGAAGTCTTGCTCTGAGAAATCCTGTCAACATGACATGGAGGGAAAGGAGACTCTAGAAGGGTCGATCTTCTCGAAGATCGAACAACTCACGGAATGAGACATAGGACCATCTCTCGGGTTGAGACACGAGATACACATCAAGAGGGGTGGAGTGGAACAGATGACGAGGGTTCACTAGGTAGACAACAATTTCACGCTTAAGAGGGTGGTGAACGGTTGTCAACGTAGCGAAGAGTTGAGTTTCCATAATACCATAACGATGCACCTTAGGGAAGGTGACTCATAGAAATATCCCCTTAAGTGGCAAAAAGAATTACTTTTGATTCAGAGATCATTGAAACTCTTTAAACCGGCTTAAGGCAATTCATAATCGATCATTCAAAGGGGGTTCGGTAGAATGACATATCCGAACTTGGATGATGTGGATTACCTTGTTGAAGACAACGTAATGGATGAATTTGCTTATCACCGGAAATGGAAGAGACCCATGGTAGAATGGCACATTGGCGGTGCAAGCTAGGAACAAAATGCAAATGCTGGGAATGATTCTGGTAACTAGGGAAGAACCCAACAATAGAGAGTGAATTCACTGTTTGAATAGGTCATAGCATTGCCGAGGAAACTGAGAGCAAACCCAGTTAGTGCCGATGATAACACGTAGCGCTTGTGCGTGCTCTCAAGAACTTGAGCATTTCCACATTCATCAAGGTTTTACCAATATCCGTGTCAAGGATCCTGGCAACACAACTTGCTACCACGATGAATGATGATGGATGATGCAGATGCAAAGGCAGATGACACCTTCTCAGATTTCACCTTAGCGAGGCCAAGGAAGCAAAATCTGGATGATTGACCGAGAGACATTTAGCACTCCGCTCCTAGTGTTCTCCTTGATGTGCTAGTGTATCCCATTCATTGAAATGGTTTGGTATCTAGAACATCAAGTAACAGGTCGGACTTCGGGAAGACAAAAATCCATAAGGAACAACTAGGGAGTAAATCCCACGAGATCCCTATGGGGAGGTGGCCAACTTCCTCAATCAAGATATTATAATAACAGGTCTTCCGGCTGGGTGTGTTGGCCACGACATCCACTTTACCGGTTTCCAAGGGATCGATATTATAGTTCTTGGAAAATGTTCCAAACCATCATATCTGCCTGAGATTCAGATCTGGTTGGTGTCAGGATATTCCAGACTCATCGAGTCTAGGAAGAAAAACGAAAGTTTGCAACACAAATCGACGAGAAGACGTTGCGAGATTCTCGGGGAATGAACTACGATAGTAAGCTCCAAAACATGAGCTGGTTCTGCTACACACGTGTGAACACGATGTTCCAGGCAAACATGATCACAGGGTAGTCTTACAATAAAACACTACCGAGTTCTGGTAGGGAACCATCATTGAGGATATCAAAGTTCTTTCATAAGTCCGGATTAGCTCTTATGAAGGAACTCCTTCTCCTTGAACAAATCAATCAGTGGCTTGGTGTGCTAGGGATACATATAGATTGAAGGTTGCAAGTCTTCAAACCACAGAATTCTTCGCACGTGTGCATGACTGATTTGGAATGATTCCAAAGAAAGCAACATTGACTTTCTCGAATCCACGGCGGCAACTTGCATCAGATGCACATGTATTAAAGGAAGTCACTACCTTCATCCAAACATATGCTTCATGAGCTAGCATGAACAAATGCTTTCAAAAGTTTCCAACACTAGCTTAATGTTCAACAAAATCATGGAGGAGATAAGGATGTTGTCAATGGGCTCAACAACAATTCATCTAGGTTTCCTTTTAAAATGAATTCCATAGTTAAGTGAACACGGTGATAGCATTGGTCAGACCAAAGATGTAATGGTGTATGCTCGAGGGATCAACCACGAATAAGACAACATTACGAGCATCGTTGTTACTGATTTGACTTGACGATGGCCCACACTCAAATCAAAGGATTGATAAGACAATAGGTCCAACAACTGATCACAGGGACCAATCGATGAAGATATCATCTTTCTTCAACACACACTACACAAGAATATCCCTTTGGAACGAACTAAGTCAGGCAAGATTTTATCTTCCAACTCTCCAAGTTGTTGTCTAGCTTAACCAACTAGCTCAGGGTATCCAACACGGATTCTTGGAGAAGGAGTGGTTTACAGGAAATAAACCAACTTGATCACGAACTCAACATAGCGGTCAGGTGACAACCTGGTAATACTTCTGAGAAGATATTCAGAAAATCACGAACCACCGGTATGTTACTAAGCTCTAGAACAATCTTGCTTTTGAGGGCAAGACGATATGATCAATAGGGCAAGGATTTGAAATAATCCTAACTCATCGATCGAGGAGTGAACCAGGAGAATGGACTAGGTAGCACGATCAATCTTAGAATGATGATTCAATAACCAACACACTAAGAATGAAATTATTGTCCTTTAACTACCCAGCAACGAGGTTGCTAGGCGTATTGATTTCACACATCACAATTCATTTGTCGGTATTCCGGTTGCATCAACACGAGGGCCGAGGAATGACTAATGATGGAGAGAAGTATCACTGCACCAAGAGTTCATAGGATGGTGTGCAATTCCTATAACAATCCCGATATAAAGATGGTAATAGTCCAAGGTAGAACAGAGCAAAAGCTGGATTGGCATTTTGATCTGCGGAGCACAACTTCTTTGACCCAATCCTGGATATGGAAGAGGTACTGGAGTTTGTTTCTCCTGGTCATTCTACGATAGAATGGCTTGACGGACCACAAGGGTAATAGGCATCGATAAACGAACGCACGCATACTCTTGACTATCAATTGATAGACGAAGGTCAGTAGACAACTAAAGAGGGACAACTCAAAGGAACATATAACTTTCTGAGTTGTGGATACATGGGTTGGTATGCCGAACAAAGTTCAACATAATTCTTTCGGAAAACCCATGCAGAAAGGTTGAGCTGGCAGAGTCACAATATAGCATGGAGAACTCATAGAGGGTCTGTTGTGATCTTTCGATCCAACAAACTTCTGCCATAATGGTTCATGGTATTTGGAAGAACGATATACCACGGACCTCGAGGACTATCGCAAAGTTACTAATATCCTGAAGGAACTAGCAAACACTATCAACATGAAGTAAGTAGAGTGAATCTCGGGTTCAAAACCCAGAAACAGAATACCTATTACTAAGTAGCATCACGGGATGCTTTCGAGAATGATGGCCAGAATCATCACACTGGGAACACAAATCATGGCTAAATTACTAGATGATCCACTAAGACACCTAGGGTCATAATAATATCTCCAACATATATGTCAAGGTAACGAAGTACCTCAACTCACTGATTAGTGTGGTTAATCTGGCCCATGGGAACATTGAAACGGGAAGAAAGGATTTGCAATTGCATCAGACTACTTAGAAACCTGGGATGACTCGGACAGCATAACTGCTGTAAATGCTCAGAAAAGATTTGAGACATTCACAAAAATGGTGGCATAACCACTCAGAAGCACAATATCAAGGTCTCGAGATCAATAATTAACATACAGAAGTAGTAGGAACTAAAACGAGGCTTAAGTCCAACAATCTATAAGTCTGCGGGTTAGTAACACATGATCCTGATAGAAAGAAGAGATAGCCTAGTTCTTAATCCCCGTAGAAGATAAGATGATGACTCAGATCAGAAGGCCATGAGGTATAAGGAGTAAAAAGAGCCTTACGTTCCATCCCACAATCAATTCCCTTATATAACTAAAGAATTTCTAGACTCAACTTCGACCAGTTTGGCTTGGTAATCCTACAGGCAGTCAAGCTCTGATACCAACGCTGTCAGGACCCCGACTCAATGCCACATCGATCTAGCATGTAACACCTCATATCACTTTACGGCCTCACGCACGGTATTCCCACGGGTATCGCCTTACCTTTGCCCGGGACCGTTTGCGCCTTTTGGCACACGTATATGATAGTGTCGCTAGCATCCATATGATAAGGAGCCCGGGCTGACATGGCTAGTTGTAAACCCAAAGTGGCACAGACTTACAGGGACAGGCATCCATGACCCAGCATCGAACGTGTCGGTCATCAGCGAGTGAATCCAGGCTGTAGCACTGGGCTAGCAGGACTCCGGTGAACCGGGCTGTAGCGGGCTAACAGGACTCCGGTATTCATCGCGTGACATTTCCCCGAAGGGACAGACACAGGAACGAAGAAGGACACATGCCGGCCAGCCTAAGTGTTCCGGAGCAGTAGCAAGCTACCATGGCTCGGTGGAAACACTAGGAGACATTTCCCGGTAAGAGAGGCTACTAAAGATAAACAACTAGATAGTCAGATCCCACACATACCAAGCATTTCAATAACATACACACAATATGCTCGATATGTGCAATACAACATGGCATCACAAAATGACTCTACGACTGAGTAGTTTATATGCAAAAGGCTCCGAGGAGCGAGATATTACAATCATGGGTCTCATGACCCAACATCCAGAGCATACAAGTCAAAGCACAAGCGGAAGCTATCATGTCTGAGTACAGACATCTATAAATGAAAAAGGCTTGAAAGCCTGACTATCTACCAGATTCTGCCGGGGGCACAAGATCGTAGCTGAGGTAACAAGCTAAACGTCGAAGTGCATGCGAAACTACTAGTGAGACCGAAGTCTCTCTGCAAAACATTAAATAGGCAAACGTGAGTACAAATGTACCCAGCAAGACTTACATCAGAACTAACTACATATGCATCATTATCAACAAAGGGGATGGTGGGGTTTAACTGCAGCAAGCCAGCTTTGACTCGGTGGCTATCCTGAACTACGACTGCAAGTAACTCCTTGAGGTGGCGCACACGAGTCCACATATTCACCATATCAATACACCACTATGGATCCGCTCCCGTCTCCCTACGAGAACGCCATCCATAGCACTCACACTTATCTTGCGTATTTTAGAGTATCCACTTTCACTTGCTATCAACTGATATAAGCAACCTAGAAGTCCTTTTCCGCGGACACGGCTATTCGAATAGATGATGTTAACCCTGCAGGGGTGTACTTCTTCATACATGTTTCCACCACTTAGCGTCTGCACACGACATGTGCTTGGCAGACTTCAAGCGAAAGCCGACGTGGGTGTAGACCACGACCTACCTAAACACTCAAGTCTCTAGTCCAGGTTTATCGCCTATTCGGGTTCCATCCATGAGGAGATCCGGCCGGAGTTTCGCTCACAGCCCCAAACGATGTGAACAGGGTTCCGTGACACCAAACGGGCGCCCGGTATACCCGGCCACGTGCCTACCGCATCACAGCCCACCCCTACGGTCAGTGCTGTCCACGGCCTCCAGCATACTACAAACACCAGAAACTACTTGCAACTCCTGGACAGAGGACAAGGGTGGATAAGAAGTCGAGCGGGGTCATATTTCAGGGCCCAATGTATGGTAGTAACTGAATCATGGATCACAAACACAGAACTCAGTTCCTGAGGACGGCTGCAATGAGACAACCCACCATGTACTCCTACATGGCCTCTCACCGCTACCTTTACCAAATCATGTTCACACACTTAGCTCACAGACAGTAGGACATGTTCACACACCTCTAATTCATCCCCGATGAATCAGACCTGACTCAACTCTAAGCAGTAGCAGGCATGACAAACAAACATGAATGAGTAGGCACAACAGGGCTCAAACAACTCCTACTCATGCTAGTGGGTTTCATCTATTTACTGTGGCAATGACAGGTCATGCAGAGGATAAAGGGGTTCAACTACCGCAGCATGTAACAGATGAATCGTTGTTGTCCTAATGCAGTAAAAGAGAGCAGGAGCGAGAGAGTGGGATTGTATCGGAATGAACAAGGGGGTTTTGCTTGCCTGGCACTTCTGAAGATAACATTGAGTCTTCATCAGTGTCAACGATCACAACGTCGGAACATCCTCTACCGGGAGGGAACAGATACCGGCAACAAAGAAGAAATACAATCAATGCAATGCACAATATGATGCATGCTCATGACATGGCAATATGAATGTGTTTTGAGCTAATGCAACTAGCAACAGATTAAATGAAGTTGGTTTGAATATAAGATTCAAATTCAAACTCCATATGTGATTATTCAGATGCCATTTATATGATTTGTGCTAAACAGCACGTATAAGTTGTTCTAACATGCATGAAAATAGTACAGATGGATAGATTGGATTTTTCTGGTCATTTTTCATATATAATTTATCTCATTTGGAGTTACGGTTGAATTTCTATGATTTTTAGAAGTTTTTACAATTTTCTGGAATTTCTTGAATAATATATATCCAGAAATGAATTATGGCGTCAGCACCACGTCACTGTGACGTCAGCAGAGTCAACTGGGCTGGCTCGGGTGAAACCTGACGTGGGGGGGTCCACACGTCAGTGACACAGGTTAGACAGGGGGGTTAGTTTAGTTTAATTAAAGATTAGGGGCACTAGGGCCCACATGTCAGTGTCAGGGGGTTAGATTAGGTGGTGATTAGCATTAAGCTAATCACCTGATGGCGGGGTCCACCTGTCATGGACCCAGGGGAGGTCAAACCCCTGGTCAGTAGGGTCAATCCCGCCGGCGTCTCGACGCCGGCGAGGCCCGGGACGGTGGCGGCCGTCGGAAACACGCTACACGGCACGGGCGAGGCCGTGCTTGGGCTCGTTGGAGAGCCCTTGCTCCCGCGCGTCGAACGGTGCGGTTGCTGGGTCGTGGGGAGGCCGGAGCTAACGACGGCGAGCTCCAAGGCGGCGGCCGGAGTTCGGCCAACGGCGGGTTAGGCGATGCAGGGCGCTAGGGGAGGCGTTGGTGCGTGCTACGTGCTCCTGGTGAGGTGTGGAGCACGGTGGTGTGCCCGGCTTCGAGCCACAGTGGCTCTGGCCACGACGGCGATGAGGCACGGCGGCGGCGAGCTTCGGCCGTGGTGGAAGATGGAGCTAGGGGACGGGAATAGGGGAAGCGAGCAAAGAGGAGGCAGCAGGAGCTCACAGGGAGAACGATGAGGTGGTCAGCGAGCTCGGGGGAGTCTTTGGTGCTGCGAATCGAACGGCGGCGATCGCCGGCCGTGGCGATGAAGATGGTGGTGATGGCGGCGTTGCAGCGCGTCCGTGGCATCGTGGCTTGTCGAGGAGGTCGGGGACGTCGAGACGGAGCTCGCAGGCACAGCGAGGGGTCGAGGGGGAGACGGTGGCCGCGGCGTTACGGTGGCGCGGCTGCGGCTGCGCTCGGGCTCGAGAGGGAGAGGGAGCGGAAGAGGGGAAGAGTTCGGGAGAGAGTGAGAGAGTGGTCGGGGCTGCGTGGCGTCGTCCGGGGCGTCGCTAGGGAGGCCGGGGAGGAAGCAGGAGGTGGCCAGGGGAAGCAGGAGGTGGCCGAGCAGGGTGGAGGTGGCGCGCACGGCGGCGGCGCGGTGTCCGTCCTCCTGGCAGGGGGGAAGACAACAGGGGAGGGGGGCGGCGGTGGGCTGGGCCGTTGGGGGAGCTGGGCCAGGTAAGTGGGCGCCAGGTAGGTGGCCCAGGTGGCCTTCTCTCCCTTTCTTTTATTTCCACTTTTCTATTTCTATTTTCTGTAGTTTGTTTTGATTTAGTTTTAGACACTAAATCATTTTTTATAAAACCTGAGAATAATTGTGGACATTAACTGAATTATTGCAGAGGCCCTCAACTATTTCCAGAATTGTTGGAGCATTTAAAAATATTAACAGTATTTAAATGCCCCAATTCAAATACAATATGGTTTAATCAAAAATCCAAAAATGTCTTGGAAAAATATCCATCATCTCTGGATATGGTTTTCACCCTTTTCCAGTAATCATGAACATTTTTGCAAACCAATTTGGGTTCTTTGAAAATATTTTGAAGTTGAACCTATTTGCAATGCTTTGGTGCTAGGGCTTGGTCATCCCCATTTCAAATTTCATAAAACTTAAACATGTTGCATGGATGCTAAAGCAAAAACAAACAAGGGCTGATCTGGGGCTGTGACAATTTGCTTGCGTGTTGCATTTTGCCATGTCATCATCTTCATTTCATCTGCATGTTTTTAAAAACTTGCATCCATTCGGGTTCCCCCGATTCTCTCTGTTGTCCATTCGGAGTCCAGACCTCTCACGTGCGCCCGCGGCACCTCTGAAATATTTTTTTATAAGTGGCATAAAAATGTTCTCGGAATGGGTTGCAACTCGTCGTGCGGTCTTATTATAGTGTAGACAGGACGCCTGCCAAGTTTCGTCACATTCGGAGTTCGTTTGACTGCCCAACCGTTAAACATATAGCGGTACTATTGCCGGTACCTTCGTCGGACGTTTCGGTCTCCGAAACGTCCGCCCGGCTGCAACCTCTCTTTTCCCCCCTCAGCCCGAGCCCTCTCTTCACAGCCCACCAACCCCTCACTTAGTCTCCCTCCTCCCCGGACCATCGGTTCGAAATCCGATGCCCGAAACCCCCTCCAAACCCCCCTAACCCTAATACCTACCCTATATATACACCCCTTCCTTCCAAAATGGGCATCCCTAGCCCCTCACCTACCCCTAGCCGCCTCCCCACCGCAGCCATCTTCCTCCTCCTCAAATTCCGTGCGCCCCAACCAGCCTCCACCACCT
>NC_041391.1:124030617-124151323 GCF_002162155.2 Triticum dicoccoides
GCCGCCTCCCGCCGCCTCCGGTCACCGGAAGACCACGCCACCGCCTCGGGACCCGGAAACCCCGCTGCCTGCATCGTCTCCGGCGCGCCTCCGAGCACCCCGGCCCCGCTGCTCGTCGCTCCGGTCGCGGCCTTGCTGCCCCGCGCCGAGCTCGCTGACCCTGACATTCCCCGCGCCGGATCCGGTCACCTCCGCCTCGATCTGGCCAGATATGGGACCCAGCGCCGCCGGCGACCCGTTCCCGGCCTCGTCGACCCCGCTGGACCCCGCCTCCGCCTGGTTTCCCCTCGTTGCCGGCCTCCCTGCTCCACCCGTTGCCATGGCACCTCCGTACCCGTGCCCAACCGTTGCAGCACCCGCGTGGGCCCGGCCCAGTAGTGTCAAGGCCAGCCCGCAGCCAGGCCCAACTGCACAGGCCCCGCGGCCCAGCCTAGTTCCTCTCCAGACCCCGCCGACATCCTCCGCAAACTGGGCCAGGCCCATGGGTGAGCCCACCTAATCCCCGCACAGTGCACGTTTTATCCATATAGCGCTCGTATGTTTTTTTCCAGAAAATCGTCTGAGTCCCTGAAATTCATCATTCTGGTGCATACTTTGACCTATCATAACTTGCTGCGTACTGCTCCGTTTCGTGCGTGTAAGATGTCAAAATGTTCGTCATGAGATGCTCTTCATTTCATTCCATTGCATCATGTTCATTTGAGTCCATCTTGATGCCTGAATCATCGTTGCAAGAGTGCTATATGATGTTGTCTGTTGTCTGTTAACAGAACTTGCTCATTTGTCATTTTTGCCATGATTGATGTGTGCATCCTATGAGCATGAGTCCTACATGAGTTTTTAACTATGCCATGCCATCTTTACAGTGGTGTATGACATGTATTTTAGTGATCAATGTGGTGACTAGCACAAGCATGCAAACTAGGCTTCGTAATGTTGCTGATTTTAGTCCCTGTTCTGCTGTTATTTTGATGCCATGTAAACATGATGCTACAGAGAGATCCAAGCGTATTTTGAGATACTTCAGTAAGGATGTTTTGAACATGCGGTTTTTCTCTATCCATTCATGCCCCTGGTTGCAATTATGGAGTAGTCTAGCATGTCATTTTCGCGCTCTACTTTTGCTACAAAATGTTTCCTGGCAGGTTGTTTACATGTTATTCAATTTTGCCAAGGTTGTTGTAGTTGATCCTTGCATGCTATGAACTTGTTCTTGCCTTGGTGAGCTTCATAAACATGTCTTCTTGCTGATGCTATGCTTATATTGTCATACAATGACTTGTGGTGAGTGAATCGAGCTTATTAAGTAGGGTACTTGCTGTTACTATTTTGCTAGACTGAATCTGTTATTTCGTGATGCTTTGTAAACCTGCTGCTACAAGTCATTCTATGCATAATCTTGTTGGGGAACGTAGCAGAAAATTAAAAAATTTCCTACGGTTTCACTAAGATCCATCTATGAGTTCATCTTAGCAACGAGTCAAGGGAGTGAGTTTGCATCTACATACCACTTGTAGATCGCGTACGGAAGCGTTCGAGGGAACGGTGATGATGGAGTCGTACTCGCCGTGATTCAGATCACCGATGACCAAGTGCTGAACGGACAACACCTCCGCGTTCAACATACGTACGATACGGGTGACGTCTCCTCCTTCTTGATCCAGCAAGGGGGAAGGAGAGGTTCAGGAAGAAGGCTCTAGCAGTAGCACGACGACCTGATGATGGTGGAGAGGCAGTACTCCGACAGGGCTTCGCCAAGCACACAACGGAGGAAGAGAGGTGTTGGAGAGGGGAGGGGCTGTGCCTTGGCTTGGGTGTTCAGCCCTCCCCTCACCCCTCTATTTATAGGGGAAGGGGCAAGGGGGGCCGGCCCCTCTAGCTGGGATCTAGAGGGGGGGCGGTGGCCAGGGAGGGGGGACTTGCCCCCCAAGCAAGGGGGGCGCCCCCTCTAGGGTTCCCCCCCACAACCCTAGGCGCATGGGCCCAAGCGGGGGTGCGCCCAGCCCTCCAGGGGCTGGCTCCTGCCCCACGCGGCCCATGTTCCCCCCCGGCAGGCGTGGCCCCTCCCGGTGGACCCCCGGAACCCTTCCGGTGGCCCCGGTACAATACCGACATGCCCCCGAAACCTTCCGGTGTCTGTATGACAACTTCCCATATATAAATCTTTACCTCCGGGCCATTCCGGAACTCCTCATGACGTCCAGGATCCCATCCGGGACTCCTAAGAACTTTCGGTAATCACATACAAGTCTTCCTAATAACCCTAGCGTCGTCGAACCTTAAGTGCGTAGACCCTACGGGTTCGGGAGACATGCAGACATGACCAAGACGGCTCTCCGGTCAATAACCAACAGCGGGATCTGGATACCCATGTTGGCTCCCACATGCTCCTCGATGATGTCATCGGATGAACCACGATGTCGAGGATTCAATCAACCCCGTATACAATTCCCTTTGTCAGACGGTACATTACTTGCCCGAGACTCGATCGTCGGTATCCCAATACCTCGTTAGTCTCGTTACCGGCAAGTCACTTTACTCGTACCGTAATGCATGATCCCGTGACCAAACACTTGGTCACTTTGAGCTCATTATGATGATGCACTACCGAGTGGGCCCAGTGATACCTCTCCGTCATACGGAGTGACAAATCCCAGTCTCGATCCGTGTCAACCCAACAGACACTTTCGGAGATACCTGTAGTGCACCTTTATAGTCACCCAGTTACGTTGTGACGTTTGGTACACACAAAGCACTCCTACGGTATCCGGGAGTTACACGATCTCATGGTCTAAGGAAGAGATACTTGACATTGGAAAAGCTCTAACAAAACGAACTACACGATCTTGTGCTATGCTTAGGATTGGGTCTTGTCCATCACATCATTCTCCTAATGATGTGATCCCATTGTCAATGACATCTAATGTCCATAGTCAGGAAACCATGACTATCTGTTGACCAACGAGCTAGTCAACTAGAGGCTCACTAGGGACATGTTATGGTCTATGTATTCACACGTGTATTACGATTTCCGGATAATACAGTTATAGCATGAATAAAAGACAATTATCATGAACAAGGAAATATAATAATAATCCTTTTATTATTGCCTCTAGGGCATATTTCCAACAGTCTCCCACTTGCACTAGAGTCAATAATCTAGTTACATTGTGATGAATCGAACACCGATAGAGTTCTAGTGTTGATCATGTTTTGCTCGCGAGAGAGGTTTAGTCAACGGATCTGCGACATTCAGATCCATATGTACTTTGCAAATATCTATGTCTCCATCTTGAACATTTTCACGGATGGAGTTGAAACGACGCTTGATGTGCCTGGTCTTCTTGTGAAACCTGGGCTCCTTGGCAAGGGCAATAGCTCCAGTGTTGTCATAGAAGAGTTTGATCGGCCCCGACGCATTGGGTATGACTCCTAGGTCGGTGATGAACTCCTTCACCCAAATTGCTTCTTGCGCTTCCTCCAAGGCTGCCATGTACTCCGCTTCACATGTAGATCCTGCCACGACGCTCTTCTTGCAGCTGCACCAGCTTACTGCTCCACCATTCAACATATACACGTATCCGGTTTGTGACTTAGAGTCATCCAGATCTGTGTCGAAGCTAGCGTCGACGTAACCCTTTACGACAAGCTCTTCGTCACCTCCATAAACCAGAAACATGTCCTTTGTCCTTTTCAGGTACTTCAGGATATTCTTGACCGCTGTCTAGTGTTCCTTGCCGGGATTACTTTGGTACCTACCTACCAAACTTACGGCAAGGTTTACATCAGGTCTGGTACACAGCATGGCATACATAATAGATCCTATGGCTGAGGCATAGGGGATGACGCTCATCTCTTCTTTATCTTTTGGCGTGGTCGGGCATTGAGCCGAGCTCAATCTCACACCTTGCAGTACATGCAAGAACCCTTTCTTGGACTGATCCATTTTGAACTTCTTCAAAATCTTATCAAGGTATGTGCTTTGTGAAAGACCTATGAGGCGTCCCGATCTATCCCTATAGATCTTGATGCCTAATATATAAGCAGCTTCTCCAAGGTCCTTCATTGAAAAACACTTATTCAAGTAGGCCTTAATGTTGTCCAAGAATTCTATATCATTTGCCACCAAAAGTATGTCATCTACATATAATATGACAAATGCTACAGAGCTCCCACTCACTTTCTTGTAAACGCAGGCTTCTCCATAAGTCTGCGTAAACCCAAACACTTGGATCATGTCATCAAAGCGAATGTTCCAACTCTGAGATGCTTGCACAAGCCCATAAATGGATCGCTGGAGCTTGCATACTTTGTTAGCATTCTTAGGATCGACAAAACCCTCCGGCTGCATCATATACAGTTCTTCCTTAAGATGCCCGTTAAGGAATGCCGTTTTGACGTCCATCTGCCATATCTCATAATCATAGTATGCGGCAATTGCTAACATGATTCGGACGGACTTAAGCTTTGCTACGGGAGAGAAAGTCTCATCGTAGTCAATCCCTTGAACTTGCCGATAACCCTTAGCGACAAGTCAAGCTTTATAGATGGTGATATTACCATCCGCGTCCGTCTTCTTCTTAAAGATCCATTTGTTTTCTATCGCTCGCCGATCATCGGGCAAGTCAGTCAAAGTACATACTTTGTTTTCATACATGGATTCTATCTCGGATTTCATGGCTTCTAGCCATTTGTTGGAATCTGGGCCCGCCATTGCTTCTTCATAGTTCGAAGGTTCACCGCTGTCTAACAACATGATTTCCAGGACAGGGTTGCCGTACCACTCTGGTGCGGAACGTGTCCTTGTGGACCTACGAAGTTCAGTAGCAACTTGATCCGAAGTACCTTGATCATCATCATTGTTTTCCTCTTCAGTTGGTGTAGGCATCACAGGAACATTTTCCTGAGCTGCACTACTATCCCGTTCAAGAGGTAGTACTTCATCGAGTTCTACTTTCCTCCCACTTACTTCTTTTGAGAGAAACTCTTTTTCCAGAAAGGATCCGTTCTTGGCAACAAAGATCTTGCCCTCGGATCTTAAGTAGAAGGTATACCCAATGGTTTCTTTAGGGTATCCTATGAAGACGCATTTTTCCAACTTGGGTTTGAGCTTTTCAGGTTGAAGTTTCTTGACATAAGCATCGCATCCCCAAACTTTTAGAAACGATAGCTTAGGTTTCTTCCCAAACCATAATTCATACGGTGTCGTCTCAACGGATTTAGACGGTGCCCTATTTAAAGTGAATGTAGCTGTCTCTAGAGTGTATCCCCAAAATGATAGCGGTAAATCGGTAAGAGACATCATAGATCGCACCATATCCAATAGAGTGCGATTACGACGTTCGGACACACCGTTACGCTGAGGTGTTCCAGGCGGCGTGAGTTGTGAAACGATTCCACGTTTTCTTAAGTGTGTACCAAATTCGTGACTTAAATATTCTCCTCCACGATCCGATCGTAAGAACTTTATCTTTTGGTCACGTTGATTCTCTACTTCATTCTGAAATTCCTTGAACTTTTCAAAGGTCTCAGACTTGTGTTTCATCAACTAGACATATCCATATCTACTCAAGTCATCAGTGAGAGTGAGAACATAACGGTATCCTCCGCGAGCCTCAACGCTCATTGGACCGCACACATCGGTATGTACGATTTCCAACAAGTTGGTTGCTCGCTCCATTGTTCCAGAGAACGGGGTCTTGGTCATTTTGCCCATGAGGCATGGTTCGCATGTGTTAAATGATTCATAATCGAGAGACTCTAAAAGTCCATCAGCATGGAGCTTCTTCATGCGCTTGACAGCAATGTGACCAAGGCGGCAGTGCCACAAGTATGTGGGACTATCGTTATCCACTTTACATCTTTTGGTATTCACGCTATGAATATGTGTAATATTACGTTCAAGATTCATTAAGAATAAACCATTGACCATTGGGGCATGACCATAAAACATATCTCTCATATAAATAGAACAACCATTATTCTCGGATTTAAATGAGTAGCCATCTCATATTAAACGAGATCCTGATACAATGTTCATGCTCAAACTTGGCACTAAATAACAATTATTGAGGTTTAAAACTAATCCCGTAGGTAAATGTAGAGGTAGCGTGCCGACGGCGATCACATCGACCTTGGAACCATTCCCGACGGGCATCATCACCTCGTCCTTCGCCAGTCTCCGCTTATTCCGTAGCTCCTGCTGTGAGTTACAAATGTGAGCAACGGCACGGGTATCAAATACCCAGGAGTTACTACAAGTACTCGTAAGGTACACATCAATTACATGCATATCAAATATACCTTTAGTGTTGCCGGCCTTCTTATCCGCTAAGTATTTGGGGCAGTTCCGCTTCCAGTGACCCTTCCCCTTGCAATAAAAGCACCCAGTTTCAGGCTTGGGTCCATTCTTTGACTTCTTCCCGGTAACTGGCTTACCGGGTGCGGCAACATCTTTGCCATCCTTCTTGAAGTTCTTCTTACCCTTGCCCTTCTTGAACTTAGTGGTCTTATTGACCATCAACACTTGATGTTCTTTCTTGATTTCAACCTCTGCTGACTTCAGCATTGAAAATACTTCAGGAATGGTCTTTACCATCCCCTGCATATTGTAGTTCATCACAAAGCTCTTGTAGCTTGGTGGGAGCGATTGAAGGATTCTATCAATGACCGCCTCATCCGGGAGGTTAATGTCCAGCTGGGACAGGTGGTTGTGCAACCCAGACATTTTGAGTATATGCTCACTGACAGAACTATTTTCCTCCATCTTACAACTATAGAACTTGTCGGAGACTTCATATCTCTCGACCCGGGCATGAGCTTGGAAAACTAGTTTCAGCTCCTCGAACATCTCATATTCTCCGTGTTGCTCAAAACGCTTTTGGAGCCCCGGTTCTAAGTTGTAAAGCATGCCGCACTGAACAAGGGAGTAATCATCAGCGCAATTCTGCCAAGCATTCATAATGTCTTGGTTCTCTGGGACGGGTGCATCACCTAGCGGTCCTTCTAGGACATATTGTTTCCTGGCAGCTATGAGGATGATCCTCAGGTTCCAGACCTAGTCCGTATAGTTGCTGCCATCTTCTTTCAGCTTGGTTTTCTCTAGGAATGCGTTGAAGTTCATGTTGACATGAGCGTTGGCCATTTGATCTACAAGACATATTTTGCAAAAGTTTTAGACTAAGTTCATGATAATTAAGTTCATCTAATCAAATTATTTAATGAACTCCCACTCAGATCAGACATCCCTCTAGTCATCTAAGTGTTACACAATCCGAGTCGACTAGGCCGTGTCCGATCATCACGTGAGATGGACTAGTCATCATCGGTGAACATCTCCATGTTGATCGTATCTTCTATACGACTCATGTTCGACCTTTCGGTCTCTTGTGTTCCGAGGCCATGTCTGTACATGCTAGGCTTGTCAAGTTAACCCTAAGTGTTCTGCATGTGTAAATCTATCTTACACCCGTTGTATGTGAACGTAAGGATCTATCACACCCGATCATCACGTGGTGCTTCGAAACGACGAACTTTAGCAATGGTGCACAGTTAGGGGGAACACTTTCTTGAAATTATTATAAGGGATCATCTTATTTACTACCGTCGTTCTAAGTAAACAAGATGCATAAAACATAATAAACATCACATGCAATTATATAGTAGTGACATGATATGGCCAATATCATATAGCTCCTTCGATCTCCATCTTCGGGGCTCCATGATCATCTTCGTCACCAGCATGACACCATGATCTCCATCATCATGATCTCCATCATTGTGTCTTCATGAAGTTGTCACGCCAATGACTACTTCTACTTCTATGGCTAACGCGTTTAGCAATAAAGTAAAGTAATTTACATGGCGTTCTTCAATGACACGCAGGTCATACAAAAAAAAGACAACTCCTATGGCTCCTGCCGGTTGTCATACTCATCGACATGCAAGTCGTGATTCCTATTACAAGAACATGATCTCATACATCACAATATATCATTCATCATTCATCACAACTTCGGGCCATATCACATCACATGACAATTGCTGCAAAAACAAGTTAGACGTCCTCTAATTGTTGTTGCATCTTTTACGTGGCTGCAATTGGGTTCTAGCAAGAACGTTTTCTTACCTACGAATAACCACAAAATGATCTTGTCAACTTATATTTACCCTTCATAAGGACCCTTTTCATCGAATCTGCTTCAACTAAAGTGGGAGAGACAGACACCCACCAGCCACCTTATGCAACTAGTGCATGTCAGTCGGTGGAACCGGTCTCACGTAAGCGTACGTGTAAGGTTGGTCCGGGCCGCTTCATCCCACAATACCGCTGAAGCAAGATAAGACTAGTAGCGGCAAGGAAGTTGACAAGATCTACGCCCACAACAAAAATTGTGTTCTACTCGTGCAATAGAGAACTACGCATAGACCTAGCTCAAGATGCCACTATTGGGGAACGTAGCAGAAAATTAAAATTTTTCCTACGGTTTCACCAAGATCCATCTATGAGTTCATCTAAGCAACGAGTCAAGGGAGTGAGTTTGCATCTACATACCACTTGTAGATCGCGTATAGAAGCGTTCGAGGGAACGGTGATGATGGAGTCGTACTCGCCGTGATTCAGATCACCGATGACCAAGTGCTGAACGGACAACACCTCCGCGTTCAACACACGTACGGTACGGGCGACGTCTCCTCCTTCTTGATCCAGCAAGGGGGAAGGATAGGTTGAGGAAGAAGGCTCCAGCAGCAGCACGACGGCGTGATGATGGTGGAGAGGCAGTACTCCGACAGGGCTTCGCCAAGCACACAACGGAGGAGGAGAGGTGTTGGGGAGGGGAGGGGCTGCGCCTTGGCTTGGGTGTTCAGCCCTCCCCTCACCCCTCTATTTATAGGGGAAGGGGCAAGGGGGGCCGGCCCCTCTAGATGGGATCTAGAGGGGGGGCGGCGGCCAGGGAGGGGGGACTTGCCCCCCAAGCAAGGGGGGCGCCCCCTCTAGGGTTCCCCCCCAACCCTAGGCGCATGGGACCAAGGGGGGGCGCCCAGCCCTCCAGGGGCTGGCTCCTGCCCCACGCGGCCCATGTGGCCGCCTCGGGAGGGGTGGCCCCTCCCGGTGGACCCCCGGAACCCTTCCGGTGGCCCCGGTACAATACCGATATGCCCCCGAAACCTTCCGGTGTCCGTATGACAACTTCCCATATATAAATCTTTACCTCCGGACCATTCCGGAACTCATCGTGACGTCCGGGATCCCATCCAGGACTCCAAACAACTTTTGGTAATCACATACAAGTCTTCCTAATAACCCTAGCGTCGCCGAACCTTAAGTGTGTAGACCGTACGGGTTCGGGAGACATGCAGAGATGACCGAGATGGCTCTCCGGTCAATAACCAACAGCGGGATCTGGATACCCATGTTGGCTCCCACATGCTCCTCGATGATGTCATCGGATGAACCACGATGTCGAGGATTCAATCAACCCCGTATGCAATTCCCTTTGTCAGACGGTACGTTACTTGCCCGAGACTCGATCGTCGGTATCCCAATACCTCGTTAGTCTCATTACCGGCAAGTCACTTTACTCGTACCGTAATGCATGATCCCGTGACCAAACACTTGGTCACTTTGAGCTCATTATGATGATGCACTATCGAGTGGGCCCAGTGATACTTCTCCGTCATACGGAGTGACAAATCCCAGTCTCGATCCGTGTCAACCCAACAGACACTTTCGGAGATACCTGTAGTGCACCTTTATAGTCACCCAGGTACGTTGTGATGTTTGGTACACCCAAAGTACTCCTACGGTATCCGGGAGTTACACGATCTCATGGTCTAAGGAAGGGATACTTGACATTGGAAAAGCCCTAGCAAAACAAACTACACGATCTTGTGCTACGCTTAGGATTGGGTCTTGTCCATCACATCATTCTCCTAACGATGTGATCCCGTTGTCAATGATATCTAGTGTCCATAGTCAGGAAACCATGACTATCTGTTGACCAACGAGCTAGTCAACTAGAGGCTCACTAGGGACATGTTATGGTCTATGTATTCACACGTGTATTACGATTTCCGGATAATACAGTTATAGCATGAATAAAAGACAATTATCATGAACAAGGAAATATAATAATAATCCTTTTATTATTGCCTCTAGGGCATATTTCCAACAAATATGGAGATGTTCACTAAGGATCTTTTGTTATACATGTCATGCTCTATCCATCCATGTCCCTGGTTGCATTTATAGCTTGTTGTAGCTTGTTGTCATGTTGCTCCAAAGTTGCTAAATAATGTTGCTGTCAGCCTATTAACATTAAGTTCAGTTGTTGCCATGTGTTTTGCTAGTGATCCATGCACCCTATGAACTTGCTATTGCCATGCTTAGCTTCATAAATATTCTATCTTACTGTTGGGTGCCTTGCCCTGCCAGGTAATGCTCTGTGGTGAGTGGTACAAGCTCACCAACATGCCTACTTATTGCTGTTCCTGCCATGTTTAAATATGTAATATAACTTGCCATGTTTACATGGGTGCCATCATATATTCTGATCCTTTTTGGCTCATGGTCATTAAGGGACTTTTGTTCTATGCAATTAGTAGATTCATTCCACGCCTTTGTTTGCCATGTTAAGTTCATGTAACATATTGTTTGATAGCTCTAAACATTGCAACTTGATGTTATTTTCTGCAAAGTCTGAACTGGTATTGTTTGCAATCTTGCCATGTGTGTTTGAGAATGTTCTAGTGGTTTCTAGAGATAGCTCAGTGTTCATGTTTTGTTATGCTTTACCTGTACATCATGCCCATGTCTTTTGTTTTCATGTTGAGATCCTTGCAATATGCCTAGTTGCTGTTTTGGACAGATTGTTGCTATAACTTGTATAGTGTGTGTGTTGAACCGTTGCTCCATTTTGAGTGTGCTCCATACGAAACTTGCTTAGAATTGCATGTAGTTCCATATTATCATGTTGCATCCATGTTTTGAGGTGTTTGCTTGATGTTTGTATGCATTTTGCATCAATGCCATGTTTGACTTTTTTGCTCATATCTTCTAGGCCGTAGCTCCGAATTAAATGAACTTTATATGCAACTTGACTAGAATCTCGTGTAGATCATCTTTGTGCATCTTAACTTGTTGTTTAACAACTTGAACATAAGGTTTATTCAGATCTGGACCAATTTCGAAATTTGCATATGAGGACTTGCCGGAATTGTTATATGTTGTTCCCGGCCTCATTTAAACTTGCCTTGATGTGTTGCTCTTGTTTGCATCATCTCTTGCCATGAGTACCCTCATGTAGTCTTGCCTTGCACCATACTTTGTTGATCATCATGTCTTGTTCATGTGTGGTGTGTTTACTATGTTGTGTGCTTCTTCTCGATAGTTCCCGTTTCGTTGCGATCGTGAGGATTCGTTGGTCTACGCTTGGTTCATCTTCGTGGCTTCATCTTCTTCATGGACTCGTTCTTCTTCCTAGTGGGATTTCAGGCAAGATGACCGCTAACCTGGAGCTCACTACTATCATTGCTATGCTAGTTGCTTCGTTCTATCTCTATGCTGCATTACCTATCTTTTGCTCATCAAGCCTCCCAATTGCCATGAACCTCTAACCTTTGACACCCTTCCTAGCAAACCATTGCTTGGCTATGTTACCGCTTTGCTCAGCCCCTCTTATAGCGTTGTTAGTTGTAGGTGAAGTTGAAGATTGCTCCATGGTGGATAGGGTTATGTTGGGATATCACAATATCTCTTATATTGTTAATGCATCTATATATTTGGTAAAGGGTGGAAGGCTCGGCCTTATGCCTGGTGTTTTGTTCCACTCTTGCCGCCCTAGTTTCCGTCATACCGGTGTTATGTTCCCGGATTTTGCGTTCCTTACGCGGTTGGGTGATTTATGGGACCCCCTTGACAGTTCGCTTTGAATAAAACTCTTCCAGCAAGGCCCAACATTGGTTTTACCATTTGCCTCACCACCACCTACTTTTCCCTTGGGAGTAATTAACCCAAGGGTCATCTTTATTACAGCCCCCCCCCCCGGGCCAATGCTTGTCTAAGTGTTGGTCCGAACTAGAGCCCTTTGCAGCGCCCCCTCAAGGAAACTTGAGGTCTGGTTTTAGTTTTGCGGATTTCTCATCCGGTGTTGCCCTGAGAACGAGATATGTGCAGCTCCTATCAGGATTGTTGGCGCATCGGGCGGTCTTGCTGGTCTTGTTTTACCATTGTCGAAATGTCTTGTAAACCGGGATTCCGAGTCTGATCGGGTCTTCCTGGGAGAAGGTATATCCTTCGTTGATCGCGAGAGCTTATTGTAAGTGCATCTAGTCCACCCCTAGTTGGTTTTGGAGTATTGTCGACAAAGTTGGTTGAGGGACTAATGCGTTTGTGACAATTGCAGGATAACGCAGGTAGTGTCCCTCACTGATTCGTTTTACCTACCGGAGATGACCCCGAAAAATGTATGAAGACATTGAAGACAATGGTGGTATGAGAAGATATTCATATTGAAGACTATGACATGAGAAGATATTGCGTGAAGGCTATGGAGCGCGAAGACTGTGTGGATTTGTTACTTCCTTCTTCTTTGTTGAGTCATAGGAACCACCGTACCGTCATGTGGGGTCCAAGTGAACTAAGTCAGAGCGACTGAAGTGATGCTCAAGTGAAATCCTATGTCTTCGAGCGAAGACAATGAGAGCAAACCTTATCCAGAGCTGGATGATTCAGCTTTGCTTGGAGCCCAAGTAAAGTTGCCGCGTGTGTTTGAAATCTGACTGTTGGAACACGTGTCAGTTCCTTCGTGACCCGGGGTCATTTTGGACAAATCAGGTCGGGTTGCCTAGTGGCTATAAATAGCCCATCCCCTACACCATAAATTGGTTGCTGCTCAGAGTTAGTATACGGCTTTTGTCGTTTGAGAGCAACCCTCGAAGCATTTGAGAGAGAGAAATCCTTGCGAGGAAAAAGCCCAAACACCCAGAGCCAAAGAGTGTTAGGCATCACTGAAGTCTTTCTGTCTATGTGACCTGAAAACTTATTACACTTGAGGACTGTGTATCCTCCAGCCGGTTAGGCATCGCGTTCTGAGCATCCAAGAGTCATTGTGGATTGCCGGGTGAACGAAGTCTGTGAAGGTTTGGAAGTCTACCTTGAAGACTTACCAGAGTGATTGGGCGAGGACTAAGTGACCTTAGCTCAAGGGGAATAAGGTGAAGACATGGTCTTTTGAGTTGAATCTCAGCCTCCCTAACCAGACGTACAGTTGTCACAGCAACTGGAACTGGTCCAACAAATCCTTTGTCTTCAACAAGCAACTGGTTCTATCTCGTCCCTCCTTTACCTTGAGTTTGTCTTCGTGAAGTCGTTGCTTATCTGTCTTATCTGATTGACTTCATTGCTTGACTACTATTGTTGATTGGCTTCATAATATCTTCCATCCTGATCCTACTACCTAGCTACTATTTGTCTTCGTACGCTAATGCTATTGCATACTTGACTATGGCTTGCTTGTTGTAGTTTATATTCCGCTGCATATCAATTAGGTTATTTCTATTGTTTGTCTTAGAAACTTCTACGTTTTGAAGACTTTGATAAAAATCGCCTATTCACCCCCCTCTAGTCGATAACTAGCACTTTCAATTGGTATCAGAGCAAGGTACTCCCTTGTTCTGTGTGATTCGGTTTAACCACCTGGAGTTTAGCTATGTCGACTGCAGGGATAATCAAAGTCTCCGCTGCTTGCCCCGTGTTTGATGGAACAGAACATCCCTACTAGAAGAATAAGATGCGCATGCATCTTGAAGCCATTGATGTCGACCTCTGGTATGTCGTCAAGAATGGCGTTCCCAAAACTGGTGAAGGTGTCACCCCTACTGATGTCAAGAAGTTCATTCAACTGGACTCGACTGCAAAGAACATCATCTGTGGTCATCTGACCAAAGGACAGTATGGCCGTGTGAGTGCTCTGGAAATTTCAAAGCTAGTCTGGGACTGGCTGTCCAAGGTCAATGAAGGCGTCTCTACATAGAGAGACCAGAGGTTCAGTGTTCTTCGCAATCTCTTCAATCGCTTCAAGAGAAACGACAATGAAAATGCCAGCTCACGTTTGATCGCCTCACCGACATCACAAATGAGCTTCAGGCTCTCGGCGCCACTGAGATCACCAAGCATGAAATTGTCAAGACACTGCTGAGATCACTTGACACATCCTTTGACACCCTTGCCCTCATGATACAAGAACGTCCTGACTTCAAGACACTTGATCCGTCTGATATACTTGAGAGGCTCAACACACATGAGTTCCAGCTTTCTGAGAAAAGAGATATCTATGGCCCCCCAACTATGGCCGAACTCGTGCTTTGAAGGCAAAAGTTGTTTCCTCATTTGAAGAAGAAGAATCTGACTGCGGTTCTGACGATCCTGAAGACATTGGAACGGAGCTTGCAATGCTTGTGAAGAAGTTCCAGAAATTCACCAAGAAGAAGGGCTTCATCAAGTCTTCACGATCCAGTTCAAGAAATGATGAAGCTTCCACTCAAGACAACAAGAAGAGAACATGACACAAGTGTAAGAAGCCTGGGCACTACATCTCTGAGTGTCCTCAGTGGGACAACGATAAGAAAAAGAAGAAGAGCAAGGAATATGACTCAGATGACAAGAGAAGAAGAAGAAATCTTTGAAGTCTTCTTCCAAGTCCTCATCAAGGTCTTCATCTCACAAGAAGAGCTCATCTAGCAAGGCTCGTGCTTTTGTTGGCAAGGAAATGGATTCAGAGGAGGAGTCTGCTTCTGAGGAGGCAGAGGTGGAATCTGAAGCTGAGTCCGACTCTGGCATTGCAAGTCTGGCTCTAGCCACAGCCTACGTCGCAAAGTCCATCTTCAACACTGAAGACAATGACTCCCACACCAACGCTGATGATGACAAGGACGATCCTGCTCCCACCTACTGCTTCATGGCACGCGGTGCCAAGGTAAAATCGCGCGATGCTTACTTTCAAACATCAAGTGAAGATGACTCTGATTGTGATTCGAAACCCAGCTACAAAACACTTGCTAAAATTGCTACTGAACAACAAAGGGCTAGGGAACATACTCAAAAACTGTTCGACAAAAGCGATGACCTATTGGACGCGGAAATGACACATTCACAGTCCTTAGTTGAAGATATAAAAAATCTTCATGCTAAGTATTAAGAACTTGAAAGTCTTCATGAGACGCTTTCAACCACTTATGAAAAGCTCTCCTATGATTATCTTCAAATGAAGCAAGAGCTTGAGAAACTGAAAGTGTCTCATGAAGATCTTCAAAAAGAGAATGAGTCATTTCGCACTCAACAGATTAGTCCCACTCAGGACGAATTTGAACCACCATGTCTAAAATGCATTGAGCGTGATAACGCTACTTCTGCTGTTGAATGTTCCACTGCTGCTACTGTTGCTCTGTCTTCAACTACTGATGTGGTAACTAACCCCTCTTCTGAGGATACCACTACTATTGCTGATGAAAATGCTAGGTTGAAGACATTGCTTGAAACAGGGATGTATAAAAGTCTGAAAGGGCATCAGACACTTTGTGATGTCCTCAAAAAGTAGATTCTGAACTGAAACCCTAGGAAAGAGGGTGTTAGGTTCGAGAGGAAAATGAATGATGATGGTTCCTACTGGAAGCCTGAGCAGTATCCCAAAACCACATGGGTTGCTGCAAAGGAACCTTAAGTGGATCCATCCACTTTATCTGGATTTACCTGTGCTAATCCTATTATCATTGATGAATCCTTTGATGCAAACTATAAACTATTCAAAAATCAGAATGGTGAAGTGTTTGCCAGGTATATTGGTACTAACTGCAGGAATGGACCTCCTATGAAGAAGATATGGGTTCCCAAAAGCTGCCTTGAGAATCTTCCAGTGAATGTCATCATGACACCACCAGGGAAGAAGACAAACCCCAGACCAAAGGCATCATAAGGTCCAATGGCTACTTACGAAGACATGACGCACTTGAGTCACCCTAACGCCAATGTTTTGCAGGGAAATCATACTCAGACTCATGAATATGAGCGTGTGTCTTCAAACCACTATGTTCATAGAACTAAAAACTTTTCTGCTTATTCACATGAGTATCATTCATCTCCTGCAAGGCTATTTGCTAGGGCTTCAAAGCTGAAATTCTCAGATGCTGCACTTAGGCTCATTGCTTCTAAGCCACCCCTGAAAATGTGGGTGGTGAAGAAGAATTAACTCTCTTTTGCAGAATGTGGTCTCCAGCCAGCAATCAAAGGCGTCCGATATTATTGCTGGGGACCTAAAACATAAAGGGACGCATGATAAAATGACTTACTATGTATTCCACATATGAATCGCTTACCTGTCATACTGTGTGCTAACTTTCATCTATGCTGTGATAATCCAAGTATGCATCAATTGCTTATGCTTCACAACATACCTTGTGAAGCCTATTCTCCTAACTGCACTGTAGGGCATGTCACCAAAAGCTTCAGAATGGATTATTGACAGCGGATGCACTAATCATATGACTGGTGATCGAAGTCTTCTCATGGACTCAACCATCCGACAAGAGTCAAATCGCATTTGCTGACACTGGTAAAATGCAAGGTATTTGGTCTAGTAGAGTTGCAATCTCAAAGGATCAACACATGGATAAAGTGATGCTTGTTGAATCCCTTGGATTCAACTTAATGTCTGTCTCAATGCTTTGTGACTTAAACATGATTGTGATATTTGGAAAATATCGTTGCCTTGTACTAATGGAATCTGACAAGTCTCTAGTCTTTGAAGGGTATGGGAAAGGTGATCTATACATGGTAGATTTCTCAGCAGGTCCACAGCTTGCCATATGTCTTCTTGCAAAAGCTTCAGAATGCTGGCTCTGGCATCGAAGGCTGGGGCACGCTGGCATGAGGAACTTGCACACTCTCGTCAAGAATAAGCATGTCATAGGCATCGAAGGTGTCAAGTTCAAGAAAGATCATTTGTGTGGTGCTTGTGAAGCCGGAAAGATGACAAGGGCAAAGCACCCCTCGAAGACAATCATGACAACGTCTCAACCCTTCGAGCTGCTACACATGGACTTATTTGGACCTACTCATTACTCCACCCTCACAACAATGGCGTGTCTCTATGGCTTCGTCATTGTTGATGACTACTCAAGATATACATGGGTGCACATAATTCTCTACAAGACTAAAGTACAAGATGTCTTCAGACAATTCGCCAATCGAGCAATGAACAATTATGGCATCAAGATCAAGCATATCAGAAGTGATAACGGCATTGAATTCAAGAACACCGGGCTTGATCTTTATCTGGATACAATGGGAATCACTCATGAATTTTCTGCTCCATAGACACCTCAGCAAAACGGGATTGTGGAGCGCAAGAACAGAACCCTCATCGAGATGGCTCGAACAATGCTTGACGAGTACAAGACACCAAGAAAGTTCTAGCCTGAAGCCATTGATACAGCTTGTCACATCATCAACCGTGTCTACATCCATAAGCTTCTGGGCAAAACATCTTATGAGCTCCTTACTGGCAAGAAGCCAAATGTCAGTTACTTCAGAGTCTTTGGAGCTAGATGCTGGATCAAGGATCCCCATCACAAGTCAAAAATTGAACCCAAAGCTCACGAAGGCTTCATGCTTGGCTATGGAAAGGATTCGCACTCTTACAGAGTCTTCAACCTCTTCCACTACAAAATCGTTGAAACAGTGGATGTGCGATTTGATGAAACCAATGGTTCACAACGAGAGCTCCTGCCAAGCACACTTGATGAAGCTCCTTCCAGTGTATCTATCAAGCTGATGGGAACTTGTGAGATCATGCCCTCTGAAGCACAGCCTGAAGAGGAACTTATCATTTCTGCACCAAACCAACCTGAAGACAATGCTCAGACCGAAGACAATACTTCCAATGATGACAATGATCAGCATGAGCAAGGTCTTCGTCCAGTTCATCCTCGTGTTGCAAATGAAGTACAAATTGAGAAGATAATTGACAGCATCAATGCGCCTAGTCCGCTTACTCGCTCAAGAGCAACACAGTTAGCAAACTTCTGTGGGCACTTTTCATTTGTGTCAATATCAGAACCCAAGAAAGTTGCTGAAGCTTTTATGGAACCTGAATGGATTCAAGCCATGCAAGAAGAACTTCAATAGTTCAAACTGAATAATGTTTGGGAACTTGTCAAGTGACCTGACCCTTGCAAGCATAACATTATAGGAACAAAATGGATATATCAAAACAAGCAAGATGAGCATGGTCAAGTCGTTAGAAACAAAGCACGTCTTGTGGCTCAAGGATATACTCAAGTTGAAGGAATAGACTTTGATGAAACATTTGCTCCTGTTGCTACACTTGAAGCTCTTCGCATACTGCTAGCCTACGCTAATCATCACAACATCTTGCTATATCAAATGGATGTAAAGAGTGCATTTATCAATGGCAAGATTGAAGAAGAAGTATATGTCGCTCAACCACCTGGCTTTGAAGATCCAAAACATCCTGATATGGTATACAAGCTGAACAAAGCATTGTATGGCCTCAAACAAGCTCCACTTGCCTGGTATGATACAATCAAAGACTTCCTGAAGAGCAAAGGCTTCAAACCTGGATCCCTCGATCCCACACTCTTCACGAAGACATATGATGGTGAACTGTTTGTGTGCCAAATATATGTGGATGACATAATCTTTGGCTGCACCAACCAGAAGTACAGTGATGAGTTTGGGTACATGATGCAAGAGCAATATCAAATGTCCATGATGGGTGAGCTGAAGTTCTTCCTTGGTCTTCAAATTCGTCAGCAACGAAATGGCATCTTGATATCTCAAGAAAAATACCTCAAAGATTGTCTGAAGAAGTTTGGAATGGAAGACTGCAAAGGCTACACGACGCCAATGCCAGCCAAACACCATCTTGGTCCCGACGACAATGGTAAAGAGTTCGATCAAAAGGTATACTGCTCCATGATTGGTTCTTTGGTTATTTATGTGCATCTAGGCCAGATATTATGCTTAGTGTTTGCATGTGTGCTCGATTCCAAGCGGCACCAAAGGAATCACATCACTTAGCTGTGAAGCAAATTCTTCGATATTGGGCTTACACCCCAACACTTGGATTATGGTATCCCAAGGGCTCAAAATTTGATTTGGTTGGATTCCAGGATGCTGATTATGCTGGTGACAAGGTAGATCGCAATTCTACATTAGGCACATGTCATTTTCTTGGTCGATCACTTATCTGTTGGTCTTCAAAGAAGCAGAACTGTGTATCACTCTCAACTACTAAATCTGAATACATTGCTGCTGGATCCTGTTGTGCTCAGCTTCTATGGATGAAGCAAACTCTCAAGGATTATGGCATCAACCTGAAACAAGTACCTCTCTTCTGTGACAACGAAAGTGCCATCAAGATAGCCAACAATCCAGTCCAGCACTCGAAGACAAAGCACATTGAAATACGTCATCACTTTCTCAGAGATCATGTAATGAAGAAAGATATAGATATCATGCACGTCAACACTAAAGAGCAACTGGCAGATATCTTCACAAAGCCCTTGGATGAGAGAAGGTTTTGCAAGTTACAGTGTGAGCTAAATATCTTGGAATCCTCGAATGTCCTGTGATCAGGCACACATCCTAACACTTATGCATGTTGATGACTTAGATGTGCAACACACAAAGTAATGTATATCTTCAATCAATGAAGATTTACACTCTGAGTGTGAATACATTAACATGGAATTTGACTTCGGAGCGCCACGATAATTGTGCGCCGTGTCTGGGTCTAATACTTCCGATACGGTGGGTAACACCACCACCAACTTTCTCTGCTTGAAGTGTTTCACTAATGGCGTTATATTTCAATAACTTCACATTTGGTTTGTCTTCAGTTTCAATTTATCTTCATGATCTTCTACACTATGATGATTAGATTGTTTTCTGATATATATGTACTAGTGTTCTGTCCTCTACAGCATTCACTTATAGATATGTCTTCAAGATTGGATCTTTTGAACTAAGTGAATGTGATCGGACCCTAACCTCTCTATGCTTCCTATCTCAAACTCTATCTGTCCAAATCATATGGATTCTATTGAAACTGTCGAATGTCTTCTCTGCGTCCTAGTCAGCAGAAGGCAAAGAGACAAACATTAAATTGGTTTTAAATGACTTATCTTTATTGTTGAAATCCGGTGAAGCCGGAACAACTCTCCGACATGCCTGGCGGGCGTGGGAACGTGGGACAATTCTAAGTATGTTGCATGTTTTCCACGTACCCCTCAGATGTGAACCGCCAGGGGCACCAGCGTAATTGCGCTGTGTCTCTCACCTACTTATAAATACTTGTCCCCTGTGGTAAAGAAATCCTTGTTCCACCTCTCCACCTCCGTCAAAACCCTAGCGCCACCTCTAGCTCGTGATGACGCCGGCAACGAAGCACTTAGCTGCCGCGACTCTCCGACACCGTCCTCACGCTGGCCGCGGACATCGTCCTCTCTGCCGTCGCCGTAGGTGTCCTCCATCGCCAAGTTAGGGCACGGTGGGCTGAACTGCTCGGTCTCCCATTCTTCCCAGCAGTTCGTCGTGCGGTAATTATAACTCTATTTTTACCACCTTTTTGATCTTCATAGATTCGTCCTACTTACCAAAAGTGGTTTCTACCTACTCAATGTTAGATCTATTATGTCTGCATCTCATAATGCCTAGTCGATTCACTTAAATTTCCTATCTAGTTTGATTCCTCACTTGTACTTATTCACGGATTGGTACAAATCTGGAACCAACTCACCACATATAAGTGAATGTCTTCGCATCATGAGGTCAATGTCTTCAAACTGATTTATCTTCAAAATCTTCTGAGAATGCATATGACCTCTTCCCCTTCCCTCGCATCTCCAATGCTGTCATAGGTACATGTCTGTGGGAGAATCCCTTGGTTCTCATAGTCTACATTCGTTTGCAGAATACTTATAGAATCATATCAATTCTCCTGAAGCCAGTTCCTGTCTGACCAGCAAGCGAAAGCCCTTGAAGACTTTGAACATATTGAAACCATTCAGTTTGAAGTTCATGGCTACAGAGAAATCTGTCAGGAAGGGTGGCAGACAGCGTCATCGGGGAACTTCAAAGGATCTGCCTGAGGATCAGGCAGAAATGTATAAAACATATCCTGAAGAAGATTACTATCAGCGCAAGACTCGAATCCAATGGATTCGACGCTATTGGGCTGAAAAGTGGTACAAGTACAAGTTCGTCACCCAGGAGTACGCAGAGAAAAATGCTATCAAGAGTCCTTGGGGTGATATTCTCTATCGAGGCCTTCCCCCAAGAACAAAGCTGAAGCCATTGCGCAAGAATTCTATCCTTGCATGGTCCATGGGCCACAGCCTGTAGAAGCCGACCCATCATCATTGCTCTGGTGTCGTGACGACAATCTCTTCAAGCACAACTTCCAGTTTGCTAAGGCTTTAGCAAAGGAAAACAAGAAGTCACGGGGATTAGACTTCAATCCTGGTCCCTCTGCTCCCCGTGATGATGGCACACGTGAAGCTAAAGAAAACAGAATTGGCCCCTTTGCAAACCTTGATGGCCTCATCTCCTACATCTTGGTACAAGGTGCCAAAGTGGATCATTCTGACAATGAGCCTGATTCTGATGAAGCCCCAGCTCCTCCTTCGAAGCCACAGAAGCAAAAGAAGCTAAAGGCTTCTAAATCAGCACCTCCAAAAACTTTACGTGCGAAGCCTCTGGCCACTACACCTCCTGAAGCTAGTGTGCAGTCTAAAGATCAATCCCGTATCTCCAAGAAGACGGAGAAGAAAAAGCAACTTGTCAGGCATACTGATCAAGCTTTGACTCCTGCTGCCATTCTGCGTGAAGAACCCATTGATCTGTCGAGTGATGAAGATCTTGCTAATGATGCTCTTGAGCAGCTGATAAAGAGCAAGGAAGAAGCAGAAATCTTCAACAACTTGCCTCTCTTTGATGTGGCCATCATCCACAATTTGATTGATGAGTGGTTCGACACCCCCAATGTCAACTTTGATGATTTACAGCTTCCCATTGGCCTCAGTGTCGCTTTCAATGGCGCCATTGCTTCTGAGATAGCTCTTGCTCAGTGCATCGTTGAGCTGAAGAACAAGATTGATTATGAGAAGGCTCAATTCAAGAAGCATGTGGCCAAGCTAAGTGTTCAAGACGTCCAAAACTTCAAAGTCATGTTGCATGAGCTTAAAGAAGGCTTTCTCAAGAAGCGCCAAGAAGCTCAAGGCTCTCGAGAGCGTATGAAGAATTTGGCTAATAAGTGCGTGCTTGCCTACAGTGAGGCTGAGAAGCGAAAGTCACTTGGCCGTCCTGGCATTGACCCCAGGATGGCTGCAAAGAAAAAGAATAAGCTTCCTGCTGACCAGCCTGCACCCTCAAGCCAAGAAGCCCCTTGCATTATCTTCCCAAGTAGCTTGACTGGCTCGAAGCCAAAGGTCACCACAACCGCTTCTGAACAGAAGAAGACGAGGGCTGCCGAGGTTGAAGCCAGAAAGAGGAAGAATACTGAAGCCTCTGATGCTGCTCCCTCCAAGAAGAAGCGCAAACCAAGAAAAGCCGGGCTACTCCCATAGAGCCCCTTGTTGTTGAACCCATCTCAATGGTTCGTCCTGCATCTGCATCCCAAGAACTTTGCATGACTGTTCATGAGCCTTCTTCCATAGAGGCTCCAGAAGCTGAAGATATACCAGCAGCTGAACCCACCGCTGCTGAAGACATTGGTCATCATGACAATGTTGAAGATGATGAAGTTCTTCCTCAGATCGAATATAATGTGGTATCATCGCCTGTTCGTATGAACAACAAAAACATCAGCATTGGTCGTCCTCTGACGCCAATCGCTCAGGATGCATCGTGGGCTGATCACCCACAGCAACAAGACTCCCCTAGTACTCCCCAACAACAACAAACCACACCATCCATACAAGTTGAAGAGGATGAGGACCTGCCCACTTCATCTCCAAAGGCGTCGCCTGTACTCCAAAGGCTTGGCAAAGGACCAAGGCCTCAAGTTCCTCTTCCGAGCGTTCCAGAAGGAGAAGTGCACCGTCAACCTGTTGCATGTCAAGTGTTCTCTGAAGCCACTCCAACTGTGAATGTCTCTGTGTCTGAAGCACAAGCTGCTGAAGACAATCCGGCTGCATCAGCCAATGAGGAACGTCAAGAAGAACGTGTCCAAACTCCCCCCATGCCTGAAGAAACAGTTCATGAAGTGAACGTGTCTGTGCCTGACCCTCCAGCTCCTCGAATGGAGGTTGAAAATCCTCAAGCTGCCACAACCAACGCAAGTGAAGCCAATGACGTTGTCATGGCTGAAGCTAATGTGGAGCTTGACCGAACAGTGTGCCTGAAGCTAATGAGGCCACTGCACCTGAAGCTAATGAGGCAACTGCTCCTGAAGCACCTGTTGTGCAGCCTGAAGCCTCAGTTGCTGCCACTGCTCCTGTTCCGCCACCACGGCCCTATACAATCGAGCAAGCATACAACCATGGAGAGCTAATCACAGTAAGATGGCCCGTTCTGGTCCCTCCGCCTAATGTCTCTGGTCCTCAATTTGACTATCACATTGAGCATAGGCCTCTGGTCCAGAAGCCCAAGCCAACACTGCCAAGGCTTCCAAGTACTGCAAACTCACCAGGGTCTTTCAATGCAAATGGCTTCAAGAGCCAAGAATTTCATCAAATCAGTTCTGGAGTCATCAACAGCGAAGCTATTACTCCTGTGTTCTGTATGATCAAGGGCGCATTTTCCCTCATATGTGTCTCGACACTGAAGCCATTACTGGACTGCCCTGCTTAGAATAAGCACTTCACTGCTTTCGTGATGCTGGGCTGCTCAGTTTTGTCACCGATAAAGAACACTAGAATGAAGAGCTATTGCTTGAATTCTATGCTACTCTACACATTCGCGGCTACAACAGAGACATCAAGACATGGGTTCTCGAGTGGATGACAGGAAATGTTCATCATGAAGCCAAAGCTATGGATATTATCGAGCTTACAGGGCTAGCCACTCCTGGAGAACTATATGAACCTGCTTGTCAAAATCACCGTAATGCTTTGGAAAGCATCTTCCATAAGCCTGAACCCAATATGAGATAGATGCTGAGCATGATGAAGCCTTTGCCACGTGATGTTGAATATCCAACAGAGTTCTTTGTTGAAGACCTTGAGTATATGCCACGCACCATATATCACATCATCAGGCGAACTCTATGGCCTATCAAAGGACATTCATTAGCGGCAAAGCTTGAAGGAGCTATGAAGACTTTGGTCTTCTACATTCTCAATGGCATCAGCTTCAATGCGCAAGATTTCTTCATCAGGCAACTGGCTGCATTTCGATCTTATCTGTTTGGTCTGAAATTTTATGCTCCATGGGTCATGCGCCTCATCAAGCGACACTCATTTGTCAACTATCAACCTTCTGCTCGCAATCATGTGATTTTTCTACCTGAGGTTGATATGTCAGTTGAAGCTATATACCCTGAACCTGCCAAGAAGCCTCTTTGTCTTCAGAATGTCGAGCACCAAAGCTTTACTCAGTCTATTGAAGGTGTTCAAGCAGCAACACGAATATATCCATTGGCTGGAAACAATCGTCTGCCTCATCGAGCACCCACTGAAGCCATTGAAAGCACCATTGCACAAAGGCCTCGGAAGCCTTCTCGCGTTCTCAATGACCGAGAACTTCTTGTGGCCCTTCATCAGAAACAGGATAAGCATCATTACTGGCTCAAGAGACAGAAGCAAAGCCTCTTGGTGGATGTCAATCGCATTCGCAACCTTGCCACCAAGAATTCCTTTGTTGCTCATGAAACTTGCCGGTGATCATGGAAGAGTTTAACCCTGCTCAGTGCTGAAGCTGATCTTCAAGACGATGGCTTCACTGAAAGATTCCAGTTTCACTCCACTCCTCCACGGACTGTTGTCTTACGCCGTACTCCATCTCTTGAAGACTCTGAATATTCTTCCTTTGCAGCAACGGTAAATGCCAGAGTGATCGATGATGAAGATGATGCTACTTCACCACCTCCTACAACTGTGCGCATCGACACTGCACCAAGTTCATCTGCACCGCCACCCAACGACGACAACCCTGCTGCTTCACCTACTCATGTTGACGACTAGGTGCTCTATGTCTTCAAACCTTTTTGGTCCTTACTAACAAAAGGGGAAGAAGCGTATGAGTTGATAGTCTTCAAGCGGGTTCATATGGGCGGTTTCATTATATTTTGCTGCGTGCTTACAACTCTTGCCTTTTGAAACATTTGGTTCTCTGAGTTGTAACACCTAAACTTGATGGTCGTCTACTACTTATTTGCTTCACTGTGATGCGATGATAAATTCCGCATGTGCGATGATAACTTCCGCACTTAGATCATTCTGCAGACGTCCATTTTTCATTATGCATGTCATTCTACTTGCTATATCAGTTCATGCATGATAAATTATCTTCATAAGTTGAAGTGGATCTCCACAAGCACAACCTGCCATGTGCATTTGCATTCCAAAACCAAATTACTTACATGCACATCTTCAGGGGGAGCCCTTGCAACTTATGAAGACTATTTCCTATCCTTACAATTTCACATATTTATCCCCGTTGAAAACTTCAACCAGTTTGTCATCAATCACCAAAAAGGGGGAGATTGTAAGTGCATCTAGTGCCACCCCTAGTTGGTTTTGGAGTATTGACGACAAAGTTGGTTGAGGGACTAATGCGTTTGTGAGAATTGCAGGATAATGCAGGTAGTGTCCCTCATGGATTCGGTTTACCTACCGGAGATGACCCCTAAAAATGTATGAAGACATTGAAGACAATGGTGGTATGAGAAGATATTCATGTTGAAGACTATGACATGAGAAGACATTGTGTGAAGACTATGGAGCGCGAAGACTGTGTGGATTCGTTACTTCCTTTTCTTCTTTGTTGAGTCATAGGAACCACCGTACTGTTAAGTGGGGTCCAAGTGAACTAAGTCAGAGTGACTGAAGTGATGCTCAAGTCAAATCCTATGTCTTCGAGCGAAGACAATGAGAGCAAACCTTATCGAGAGCTGGATGAGTCAACTTTGCTTGGAGCCCAAGTAAAGTTGCCGCGTGTGTTTGAAATCTGACCGTTGGAACAGGTGTCAATTCCTTAGTGACCCAGGGTCATTTTAGATAAATTAGGTCGGGTTGCCTAGTGGCTATAAATAGCCCACCCCCTACACCATAAATTGGTGGCTGCTCAGAGTTATTATACGGCTTTTGTCGTTTGAGAGCAACCCACCTCGAAGCATTTGAGAGAGAGAGCAATCCTCCAGCCGGTTAGGCGTCACATTCTGAGCATCCAATAGTCATTGTGGATTGCCGGGTGAACGAAGTCTGCGAAGGTTTGTAAGTCTACCTTGAAGACTTACCAGAGTGATTTGGGGAGGACTAACTGACCTTAGCTCAAGGGGAATAAGGTGAAGACACGGTCTTATGAGTTGAATCTCAGCCTCCCTAACCAGACATACAGTTGTCACAGCAAATGGAACTGGTCCAACAAATCCTGTGTCTTCAACAAGCAACTGGTTCTATCTCTTCCCTCCTTTACCTTGAGTTTGTCTTCGTGAAGTCGTTGCTTATCTGTCTTATCTGATTGACTTCATTGCTTGACTACTATTGTTGATTGGCTTCATACTATCTTCCATCCTGATCCTACTACCTAGCTGCTATTAGTCTTCGTACGCTAACGCTATTGCATACTTGACTATGGCTTGCTTGTTGTAGTTTATCTTCCGCTGCATATCAATTAGGTTATTTCTAGTGTTTGTCTTTGAAACTTCCACGTTTTCAAGACTTTGATAAAAATCGCCTATTAACCCTCCCTCTAGTCGATAACTAGCACTTTCACTTATCATGGGCTAAGTTGGGACACCCCTGGAGGGTATAATCTTTCGAAAGTCGTGCCTGCGGTTATAGGCAGATGGGAATTTGTTAATGTTTGTTTGTAGATAACTTGACACCAGATACGAATTAAAACGCATCAACCGCGTGTGTAGCCATGATGGTCTCTTTTCGGCGGAGTCTGGGAAGTGAACACGGTTTTTGGGTTATGTTTGATGTAAGTAGGAGTTCAGGATCACTTCTTGATCATTGCTAGCTTCACGATCGTTCCATTTACTCTCTTCTCGCTCTTATTTGCATATGTTAGCCACCATATATGCTTAGTCGCTGCTGCAGCCTCACCACTTTACCCCTTCCTTTCCCTTTAAGCTTTGCTAGTCTTGATACCCATGGTAATGGGACTGCTGAGTCCTCGTGGCTCACAGATTACTACAACAACAGTTGTAGCTACAGGTTGTGCGATGATCATGACGCGAGAGCGAGGTTTGCTTGTTTTGGAGTTCTTCTTCTGCTTCTTCTTCGATCAGGGATAGGTTCCAAGTCGGCAGCCTGGGCTAGCAGGGTGGATGTCCCTTGAGTTTCTGTTTGTGTTTCATCTGTAGTTGGATGATGCTCTTATGTATTGTGATGTTGTATTCGTTTGGCATTGTATGCCTCTTGTATGTATCCCCATCTATTATGTAATGTTGATGTAATGATATCCACCTTGCAAAAGCGTTTCAATATGCGGTTCTATTCTTGGTGGGACCTTCGAGTCTCTTTAGGATAGTATCGCATATTGGGCGTGACAAGGCAGCCCTCGAGTCTCATTCGTGGCCCCATAGTTTCATATGCTCAAATAAGGAGTTGATACATACATTCATGCGGCTAACTGTAAAACAGACGAAGGAGTTCCGCGTTCCATGGCCGGGTCGTTTCTTCTTCGGCGGTGTCCCTCTTGCGCTTCTTCGATTTGCGAGCGTCGATGAGGTAGTAGGCGTTGCGGTCGCGCAAAGTCCTGCTCACGATGAACGGGCCTTCCCATGGAGAGGATAGCTTGTGTTGACCTGCCTGCTCTTGGATGAGTTGGAGGACGAGGTCGCCTTCGCGGAATGCGAGAGGCTTGATCTTCTTGCTGTGGTAGTGCCTCAGGCCTTGCTGGTAGATAGCCAAGCGGCTAAGTGCTAGAAGGCGCACCTCTTCGAGCAGGTCGACGCCGTCTTCGCGTTCTTCTCTTGCTTCTGCTTCGGTGTACATCGTGACGCGTGCGAGTCGAACTCGACGTCGGTCGGGATGATGGCTTTGGATCCGTAGACGAGGAAGAACGGGGTGAACCTGTTCGACCGGTTTGGTGTTGTGCGCAGACTCCAGAGAACTGCGGGCAACTCATCGAGCCAACTGCCGGGTGAGCGGACGAGTGGCTCGACGAGTCGTGGCTTGATGCCGGACAGGATGAGTCCGTTGGCCCACTCGACCTGCCCATTGGACTGCGGATGTGCCACGGAGACCAGGTCGAGGCGGATGCCAGAGACGGAGCAGTATTTCTCAAGCGCGCCCTAGGCGAAGTTGGTGCCATTGTCGATGATGATGTTGTTCGGCATGCCGTAGCACCGTGCTATGTCTTTGATGAACCGGACGGCTGTTGGCCCATCCAGTTTTTTGATTGGTCTTGCCTCGATCCATTTGGTGAACTTGTCCACTGCCACTAGCAAGTGTGTCATGCCGCCTCGAGCGCTTTTGAAGGGTCCCACCATGTCGAGTCCCCAGACTGTGAAGGGCCAGGCGATCGGGATGGTGCAGAGTGATGACGCCGGCTGGTGGCTGCATTTGCTGAAGCGCTGGCATCCTTCACACTTGAGTACGAGCGACTCGGCATCTTCGAGGGCCGTTGGCCAGTAGAAGCCGTGGCGGAATGCCTTGGCCACGAGGGATCGAGATGCGGTGTGGTGCCTACACTCGCCCTGGTGAATGTCGAGGAGGATGTCGATGTTGCGGTCCTGTTCGACGCAGCGCTGTAACATGCTGGTAGAGCTGCGCTTGATGAGCTCGTTGTTGATGAAGTTGTAGGCAGACGCACGGCGCTGAACTTGCCGAGCCTCGTCTCATCCATGTGGATAACCCCGTTCTCCAGCCATTCTGATATCGGCAGGGCCCAAGATGGGGTCGTGACGGTGGTGAGGACGGCCACCTGGGTGGGTTCCGAGTCGGCGGCTCCTGGGCTGGGTTAAGCAGCCCCCGGGTTGGTGATAGCAACGGCCGGGTCCGAGGTGATGGTGGCCGGGTTGAGCTGAGCAGCCCCCTGGCCAGGTTCAGCAGTCCCCAGGCCGGGTTCAGCAGTCCCCGGGCCGGCTTGCGGCGCCGCCGGGTCTTCTGGGACGTTGATGGACACGGAGTCCGCCGACGGCTTGATGGACGGCTTGCGCAGGTGCTCGAGGGAGATGCCGGAGGGGATGGCTTGACATGATGAGGCGATCTTGGCGAGCATGTCAGCTGCCTCGTTCTCTGCGTGCGGGACATGGAGGAACTCACAGCCATCGAAGGATCTAGACAGCTTCTGGATGAGGAAGCGGTAGCTTGCCATGTTGGAGCAGCAGGCGTCCCACTCGCCGGAGCACTGCTGCACCACGAAGTCCGAGTCGCCCTAGCACAGGATGTGCCGGGTATTGAGTTCCTTGGCGAGCCGGAGGCCGTGCACAAGGGCTTCGTATTCGGCGACATTGTTGGAGGCGGTGAAGTGGATCTGGAGTGCGCAGCGGAGTTGGGGGCCCTTCGGAGATGATAGTCGATGCAGGCCCCTAAGCCGAGTCGCATCTTGGACCCGTCGAAGTGCATGCGCCAATGCGAAGAGTCAGGAGGCGGCGGCAGGTACTGGGTCTCGGTCCAGTCGACGAGGAAATCGGCTAGGGCCTGAGACTTGATCGTGGTGCGGGGCTTGTAGAGGATGGTGTGGCCGGCTAGCTGGATCGCCCACTTGGCGACCCGGCCAGAGGCGTCCTGGCACCCGATGATTTCTCTGATCGGCGCCGTGCTGACAACAGTGACGACGTGTTGTTGAATGTACTACTTCAGCTTCTTGGCGGTGAGGTACACGCCGTAGCACATCTTCTGGTAGTGCGGGTAGTTCTGCTTGGAGGTGGAGAGCTCTTGATAACCCACAAGTATAGGGGATCGCAACAGTTTTCGATAAGTAAGAGTGTCGAACCCAACGAGGAGCTAAAGGTAGAACAAATATTCCCTAAAGTTCTATCGACCACCGATACAACTCTATGCATGCTTGACGTTCGCTTTACCTAGAACAAGTATGAAACTAGAAGTACGTTGTAGGTGTGAAAGGCTAGGTTTGCAAGACAATAAAGAGCGAGTAAATAAAAGCTAGGGGCTGTTTAAATAAAGACACAACTAAATTAGTAAAAGTAAAGAGCTTGTTGTCACAAGAAAGTTATTTGTTTCTAGGCAGTCGATAACTAGATCGGTAATCACTATTGCAATTCTATTTGAGGGAGAGGCATAAGCTAATATACTTGTGATTGGAACTCTGGCAAGCATCCGCAACTACTAAAGATTCATTAAGGTAAAACCCAACCGTAGCATTAAAGTATCAAGTCCCCTTTTATCCCATACGCAAACAACCTACTTACTCGGGTCTGTGCTTCTGTCACTCACGCCACCCACCATAAGCAAATCATAAACATATTTTAAACACTACAGCGGGAATCCCTCACGCTTAAGCGACACGGAGAGCACCATAGGACAGCACCAATAATAAAACATGCAACTCAAACCAATCACGATCATCAATTAACCCATAGGACAAAACGGATCTACTCAAACATCATAAGATAGCCATACATCATTGCGGAATAATATATAGCATTGAGCACGATGTTTAAGTAGAGATTACAGTGGGTAAGAGGTAGGCTACACCGCTTCATAGTGGGAGGAAGAGTTGCTGGAGATGTTGGTGAAGATGGCGGCGGTGTTGGTGAAGATCGCGGTGATGATGATGGCCCCCGGCAGCGCTCCGGCGCCACCGGAAGCAAGGGGGAGAGGGCCCCCCTTCTTCTTCTACTTCCTTGACCTCCTCCCTAGATGGGAGAAGGGTTTCCCCTCTGGTCCTTGGCTCCCATGGCTTAGGAGGGGTGAGAGCCCCTCCGATATAGGATCTATCTCTCTGTTTCTGCGTTCCCTGATTCTACCCTGTGACACTCCAAATTTTTTTGTTTTTGTCTTCAGCAAAAGCCTTGCTTGGTTTGAAGAAGGTCATTTAAATCCTTCCTAAAACCTCTCTCTCTCAAAAACTTTTTCCCTTGGCAAGGGTTTTGATTTTTTTTTGGCATCTTCTGCAACCCTGGTATTTGGTTATTTAAAAACCTTTCTTCTGAGTGTCCATTCTCAAAAACATTTCTTGGATTTGTTTTCTTTCTTTTAAAAAGAAACCCTAAAGGTTTTGGAGCTATTGTTTTGTTTTGGACCATCCTTGCTTTTACCATGCCTCATGTGGTAAAACCTCCCAAAACCCCTCGTTCCTCTTTGGGGCAATCCAAACATTCTGTCCCAACAAGTTAAATCCATTGTTGGATTTTTATCCATTTATTTTTCTCCCCAAAACAATTCTATCTTTTATTTTAAGCCTAGGTGATTTGCAAAGCAAGTACCTAATTCCCTTTGAGTTTTGATCTCAAACCAACTCCTGTGGATAGTCTTTAGCACCCACAACCTAGAACCATCAAGATCCACTCTTCCTCTATTCAAAATTTTCAAGTTTCAACCTCTGCAAGTTTGGACCAGATTCATCATTTTTGATGAAATTCATATCTCCTCTTCCCCAAAAATTCTACCAAAATGCTGGCAGCCCCCAGATGCAATGAGAGGCCACCCCACCAAAAATCGGCTCAAGGAAAATTCCCCACATGCCAAAATCATTTCGTCGAACACTTGGTCGGCACTGTTCCTATGCACTTTCAGAAAGTTCAGTGTTTCAGGGAAATTCAGTGTCGTTTTCGTCAAAGTGTTGTCACCGATCCACAGTGCGTCATGGCGCGTTGCGCACAACCCTTTGTCCCTGGCCAGAGCGCCGCACGACCGCTTGGACGGACGCAGGTGTTGGTGGCGGCAAGCATCACCGACGCCGGCAGCTTCTGCGGTGGCAGAGCCACCCGTGGCGGCAAACGGAGCTAGCACCGGCTCGTTACGCCGTTCTGCGCCGCCCATTGCTCCCTAGCCCTCCGCGTGGCCTCATGCATGCCAGCGCACCCCTGCAGCACCATCGCCATGGCCCGGCAAGCACAGGGCGCGCCCTGTGCCGCCGACGGGCCCGCGCCGCCCCGTTCCGTCGAATCCATGCAGGACTCCTAATCCAAGCTCGTTTAGCGTCTAAACGGAACCAGTGGAACTCCACGTTGACGCCCAACTCCCTAAACCTCCCCGACCAAGCTCTGCACCGCCGTAACCATCACCGGAGAACTCCGTTCACGGCCACCGCCTCGGACCGCCTATAAAAACGGGGCCCGAGCTCGCTCTCGAGCACGCACCACCACTGCACCCCACCAGTACCCTGCCAAGCCACTAGGAGGACCTCGAGGAGGTCTCCTCCCTGAACTCCGGCCGCCCCAATCCGCCTCGGCCACTAGCTCGAATCACTCCGGTGAGGCCATCCCCGATGCCCAAACCTCGTCAGTAGCCACCTCGAGCACCCAGTGAGCTTACCCAGCTTCGATTTGACCTTCGCAGCCCTCCCTGACGAGATCCAACTCCACGCGAGCCGCCGTCCGCCGGAGCAAGGGCCGCCATCGACATGGTGCTCGCCGGTGACCACCACCACCACCCACCGACGCGGAAGGACACGCTGCACACGTAGGTACCGCCCGATCCCACTGCCTCGTCGTGGATCGCCGCCGGCGACCACCGCAGCCCTCGGGCACCGACGGGCTCTGTTCTTCCCCGTTTAAAAATTTAAACCTGACAGGTGGGACCCCCTCGTTAGTGTTTTCTCTTTTTTCGGATCGTTTTCTCTTTTATCAGTTGACCGCCTGGGAAGTTTCTGTTTCATTACACAGAGGTCCCTAGACTTAAAAGCTTTATAACTTTCAAACAGAAACTGATTTTTGATTGATTCTTTTTCTGTCATCTTTATTTCTCTGTCTAGTTTTTTGTCATATTTATTTGAAAAATAATTGGAACACTTTTCTGTGCACTCGCGGTATTTACGTTAAGTACGTATTTTTCTTTACCGTAGATATCGGAGGAGGTGACGGAGCCGCAAACTTCGCCAAGTTAGACTCCGACTACTCCGATCCAGGCAAGCATGTTTGAACTTTTGATGTGATGAGTGGTTGTTGCATGTTGGCATTTAGTAGTTTCATGGCATGTTTATGAGCATTTCGTTAAATGTTATATTTCATGCAAAGATGAGGCAAGTGAGTTTCGGAAATCCATACGTTTTTGGATATAAGTTTGCATGGCCATGTGATGGCATGAGAATGGGTAAGATGGCAGTGTTGTAGCATGCCAGTCTTATGCCAGACCAATTGACTTCAGTATCAACGTTAATCAAGTCACGTTCCCATTCGTCTTCCTTCCTGTACTACCATATGTTTTCCGCAAGGAATATGGCTTAGTAAGTTGCAAAACGTTTTCCTGGTACACACCAAATAGAGAGGACGTGATGAGGGTTCCATGACCCTGGATTAAAGCCCGTCATCCGAGAGGGGGGGCACACCTTAGAGCGCGCGTATAGAAATTTGATCCCATGCTATTCGAGGTTGTGACCTCTCCGTCTCAAAGTTTTTCTTGGACGTTGTCTAGGGTGATTCCTAGCATCGTGAGGTGGAATGGGTGTGTACTGGTTAGATGTGTTTCTACCGAAATACCGTAAACGGAACTAGTCCTTCGTGACTACGGAAATCCGTTGGCTATGGGCAATTAGTACAAACTCTGCAGAGTCAAAAATCCTTTGAATCATCTTGTACATATCCAAGTACTGTGTTCATCTTATCTTCTTAAATGTCAGTCTCAGTGACAAAACTCCGGTGAACTACATGAGTGTTAAGTCCGGTTAAAAGTTTATTCTTGTGGATGGACTACCCTGTTATTTACTTTTGATATAAGCCCTTCCTGTGATGTCGCTCAGACGTCCGACTGTGGCACATTTGTTATTTACTTTTGATATAAGCCCTTTCTACGATGTCGCTCAGACGTCCGACTGTGGCACATTTGTTATTTACTTTTGATATAAGCCCTTTCTGTGATGTCGCTCAGACGTTCGATTGTGGCACTCTTGTTATTTACTTTTAATATAAGCCCTTTGTGCGATGTTGCTCAGACGTCAGATTGTGGCACTCTTGTTATTTACTTTTGATTAAGCCCTTTCTATGATGTCGCTCAGACGTCCGACTGTGGCACGCTTGTCATTTACCTTTCAATATAAGCCCTTTATGTGGTGTCGCTTAGACGCCCGACTGCGGCCTGATTATTTAATTGTTTACCTTTCGAGGCGTCGCTCTAGACACCCGATCGGTCTTCAGTTGTTTGTTGGGGTTTCGGGAGGACTACCGCCCGACTTCCTTTTTACTTATCATGTCGTGCGAATATTTATTATTTGAATGAGCATTATTATTTTTGCTCATGACGCATTCATGCATGCATTTGTTATATCTTTTGTCCGAACTATCTTGCGAGTAGTTTCAAAGTACTCACCTGGCTTGTTGATTTGGCCAGATGTTGATGAAGGCGATCTCATGGATGAAGAGTTCGATAGCGAGTCCGACGCCTAGAGGAGTCCAGTCAGTCCCGTGCGATCCTGGATTTGGTCACTGTATTATATTCGCTTCCACTACCCCAGAAATAGATTCATCGAGCTTCACCTCGACGCTCGATGAGCTGCCAGTTTAGGAGTCAATTTATCGACCACTTTTATCCCGAGCTAGTAGCATGTCACCACACCCCTGTGTCATAACCGCCCTTATGTACAATATTGGCGTGTTTGTAATAAATTGTTGAGCAACCTCAGCTCAACCCTGTAATATATTTGATGCTACTGGTCTTCTGTATTCAAGTATTTGTCTACCAGTAAGGATAACTCTTCCTATACTGGAATCAAGAGATCGATTTTCTCAATAAGTATTTTATTGAAAAACCGGTCGTGACAAACTTGGTACCAGAGCCAGGCTGACTGTAGGAAGCCACTAAGTGTGATCGCTAATCGGTTATTAGCATAGTAGAGTTTATTCATATTTTTACAAATGTAGTCATTTTCTGACAGTCAGCATAAATTTATGATCTGACCATTTAGAATTTTCGCCTACTTTTGTAGATGGCTGGCAATGACTATGAGTCACAAGTGTTCGCCAACGTGCCTGAGGGGTTCGTCAAGCTCCTGTCCTTCATCGTCCAGGTCGTGATGGGGCCATCAGTGCGCCCAGTCTTCACACTCTACCCACACAAGAGCAACGACAGTCTGACCATGCACCAGGCCGCAGTGCAATTCAAGGGAGGGCGTGTTGAGTTACGCCGCTTCCGATTCTTGGGGAGAGCCATGCGTACGGAGAGGCATGCTATGCAGATGGCTGCCCGTGAGGCGATAGCTCGTCTCCGGGATGTTCTTCCTTCAATGAAGACTCGTCGCTACCGCTACCTTCCATGCCACATGCCATACACCTGTCACTACTCATTCGCTTGCCCTAGAGGAGAGCGAGACGAGGCCTTTGAGATGCTTGTCGAGTACCTCCGAGCTCTGGAGGCAGCCTTCGACAGCATTGTGGACGACCTTGTAGCTGCCCGCATGGACTTAGTCCATGGCTGTGCTGCCAACAGGAGGGAGCTCCTGCACACCGCTCCACCGCTGACTTTCATCTTGTCCTCGGCATCTCATTCACCAACCATTCTCGCCACTGCTCGTCGCCTGCCTACCACCGAGGAATTCAATCAAGTCATTGCACCCACTTCAGTTTGTTCTGCACCACCTATTGCGCCCATCCCTATTCGTGTTACTCCGCCTATGGCACCCGCTCCACCAGCTCAGCGCAGCGCTTCACGTCTGGAACCTATTAGCGAGAAGGAGGTTGAGTCCCCAGCCTCACTGTGCCTCACCCTCGGCAGGCCAAGGGAGATCCTCACCATCTCCGACTGAGTATGCTTAGCCGCCATGCGATGTACCGACTTGTACTATATGTTTATATGTACATAGGTTGTGAGAAGTAGCTTGCTTGTGCATCATGTAGGGTCTGGAGAAGTGCACTAGCCTTAATAACATGTCAGGAATATGTACGCATATCCTAAGTGATGTATTGTATAATTATTGCTCGCATGTAAGATATGAAATAGTCGTTCTCCGTGCGCAATCGTTTATTTTTCTTGAAAAAATCCTGGAGCTTTTAAAATTTTCCGTATGTGCGAATTTATTGACTGTTGCGACTCTTTTTCTTTTCTTACGAGTTTTACAAAATATATCCCCAGAGTGAAAGATGTCTCGTCCATGGACGCGCTCCATGCCAATTCCGCCAGAGGAAAATTATGGCACACCACCAAACAACAATTTCACACAGGGGCAGTCAAGTCAATAGGACAATGAAACATCATTTACCCAAGTATGTCGCCTTTACGAACAAAGTCAGCAACAACATCAGGAAATGATGAACCAAGTCATCAATATGGGGAATCACCGTGGACAGTATCAGCAGCAATCCAAGTTGTCTGAGCTACAGAAGACGCGTCCCCCAACATTTTCTCATACTGAAAAACCTCTTGAGGCCGACGACTGGCTTCAAGACATGGAAAGAAAATTAGTTATTGCACAGTGTTCAGACCATGAGAAAGTATTATATGCACCGCACTATCTCACTGGAGCAGCTGCATCATGGTGGGAAAATTTCCTACACATGCACCCCAACAAAAATGAAATAACCTGGGAGGAATTCAAAGAAGGTTTTCGTGGGGCACACATTCCTAAAAGTGTTATGAAGATCAAGAAGAGAGAATTTGATGACCTCAAACAAAGGACCATGACGGTGTCAGAATACAACAACCAGTTTACTCTGTTGTCTCGCTACGCCAACGAAGAGCGTATGACTGAAAGCAAGAAGATGGAAAAATTCTTGGAAGGGCTGGCACCCGCACTTAAATTCTAGCTGGTTGTGCACACTTTCCCAGATTTCAAGACACTGGTGGATAAGGCCATTACCTTGGAAAATGAGAGACGCAGCTTGGAGGATTTTCGCAAGCGAAAGAGGGACCAGACTACTCAGGCTCGAAACCACCGAAGCAAGACGGATTTTCAGAAAGGTGGGACACACAAACCCACGACGAATAATTCACACCCAATCAAGAATTTCCATGCAAGGGACAAGGAGTTCACATATCGCCCAGGCCTTACTTGCAACGCTTGTGGACAAGAAGGGCACTATGCCAAGCAGTGCCCCAAGCTAAGGAACTCGACCCCAAAGCCGAACAACAGTGGTAATAATTCCGCGCCCAAGGGAAACAATTTCAACCCCAATAATAGCCACAGGAAGGGTCATCTGAACCACGTGACCAAAGAGGAAGCACAGAACGCCCCAGATATCGTACTCGGTACGTTCCCTGTGAACACAATACCTGCCATGGTTTTGTTTGATTCTGGAGCTTCTCACTCAATCATTTCAAAGAGTTTTGCTTTGCAAAATAATTTTTCGATGCTTCCCTTGGAAAAATCCATGATCATCAAGTCCCCTGGCATTAAGCAAGTGACTCAGAGTTACTGTCAAGGTGTGGTTATTGAATTTGAAGCATTGAAGTTTTACGCCAACCTTATTGTGTTGGAAACTAAAGGACTGGATGTCATCCTAGGGATGGATTGGTTAACCACCAACAAAGGTTTTATTGACTGCTTGAACCGGACCGTAATTCTCACCCATCATCATGGGAAGACAATAAAGGTTTCAGCCAAAGAAAGACAAATATCTCGGCAACCGAGGTTAAACAAGGTGGACATTTCTGAGTTAAGCAAGGTTCCAGTAGTGTGTGAATTTCCAGACGTATTTCCTGAAGAACTACCAGGCATGCCACCAGACCGAGAGATAGAATTCAGCATTGAGCTAGCACCCGGAACCGCTCCCATTTACAAGAAACCATACAGAATGGCACCATCCGAATTGGTAGAATTGAAGAAGCAAATAAAAGAATTGTTGGACAAAGGATACATACGAGCCAGTTCCTCACCTTGGGGTTCACCAATTTTATTTGCCAAGAAAAAGGATGGGACACTGAGATTGTGTATAGACTATCGAGCACTTAACATGGTCACAATCAAGACCAAATACCCAATGCCATGGATAAATGATTTATTTGATCAGCTTGCTCAGGCCAAAGTCTTCTCAAAAATAGACTTAAGGTCAGGATACCATCAATTGAAAGTGCGAACAGAAGATATCCCCAAGACAGCCTTCACCTCCAGATAGGGACTGTATGAGTTCACAGTGATGCCGTTTGGACTAACAAATGCCCCTGCATATTTTGTTCACCTCATGAACAAAGTATTTATGAAGTTTATGGACAAGTTTGTTGTGGTATTCATCGATGATATTCTGATATACTCCAAGACATCAAAAGAGCATGCTGAACATCTTAGAATTGTACTAGGAGAACTCAGGAAACATCAACTGTACGCCAAGTTCAGCAAATGTGAATTTTGGCTAAGACAGGTGGGTTTTCTAGGCCAGTTACTGACCCAACAAGGTATTGCCGTACACCCGGAAAAGGTCAAGGCCATACTTGGCTGGAAACCACCAGCGAGCGTAACGGACGTACGAAGTTTCTTGGGAATGGCAGGATATTACCGGAGATTTATTGAAGGATTCTCCACCATAGCAAACCCAATGACGCAGTTACTCAAGAAAGACAAGAAGTTTGAATGGACGGAAGCTTGTGAGAAAACCTTCCAAGAGCTAAAAAGGAAATTAACAACGACACTAGTATTAATTGTGCCAGACATACACAAGAATTTTGAGCTATATTGTGACGCATCCCGGAAGGTCCTCGGATGCGTATTGATGCAAGAAGGCAAGGTAGTTGCGTATGTCTCCAGACAACTTCGCAAGCATGAGGAAAATTATCCCACTCATGACTTGGAGTTGGCAGCATTCATCCATGCACTCAAGGAATGGAGACACTTTCTACTTGGAAATCGTTGTGAAATATACACAGACCATAAGAGCCTCAAGTATATTTTCACATAGCCGGAACTCAATCTACGGCAACGACGCTGGTTGGAATTAGTGAAGGATTATGATGTTGGAATCCACTATCATCCAGGAAAAGCAAATGTAGTGGCAGATGACCTTAGTCGGAACCCCAGCTCGGACAGCGAAGGTATACCAAATTTGAGACCAGAATTTCAACAGGAATTTGCCAAACTCAGTTTAATAATGGTCACCGAAGGCAGTGTGTCGAATTTGGAAATACAGCCTACCCTGATAGAAAAGATTAAGGAGGCTCAGCATGGACACCCCAGCATTGATGGCATAAAAAGGAAAGTGAGTTTGGACAAGGCCTCAGAATTCAACATAGACGAGCAGGGAATATTGTGGTACGGAGAAAGAATTTGCGTACCAAATATCAAGGACCTCAAACAACAGATTCTAGCTGAAAGCCACACCGCTCCATATTCAATCCATCCTGGAGGAACAAAAATGTACAAAGACCTTCAGGAAAAATTCTGGTGGCACGGTATGAAAAGGGACATAGCCACGTTCATTGCATGTTGTGACTCTTGTCAACGCATCAAGGCCGAGCACCAAAAACCAGCCGGGCTATTACAGCCAAATAAGATACCCGAGTGGAAGTGGGACGAGATCGGAATGGATTTCATCGTTGGACTACCTCGGTCACGACACGGAAATGATGCCATATGGGTCATAACCGACAGATTAACTAAGGTGGCACATTTTATCCCGGTGAAGATAACTGACACCACTCAGAGGCTTGCCAGACTTTATCTTGCCCGTATCGTCTGCCTGCATGAAATCCCAAAAACTATAATATCTGACACAGGCACACAATTCGTCTCTAGATTTTTGGGATCACCTACAACAGGCACTGGGAACTCAACTAGCATTCAGTACCGCATACCACCCCCAGACTGATGGACAGACAGAACACGTAAACCAAATTCTAGAAGACATGCTGAGGGCATGTGTCCTCACCTATGGAACTAGTTGGGAAGAAAGCTTGCCATACGCAGAGTTCGCATACAACAACAGCTACCAGGCCAGCCTACAAATGGCACCATTTGAAGCTCTGTACGGGTGAAGATGTCGTACACCACTAAATTGGTCATAAACCAGAGACGGCCATATCTTTGGCCTAGATATGCTCAAGGAGGCCGAGGAAAAAGTTAAGATGATTAGGGGTTGACTCAAGACAGCTCAAATTCGACAAAAGAGTTATTACGATCGAAAGCATCGGGGAATCAGTTTTGAACCCGGAGAGTTTGTGTACCTACGAGTATCTCCTATGAGGGGTCTGCAACGATTCAAGATTAAGGGAAAGCGAGAACCAAGATTCATCGGACCATTCTGTATAATGGCCCGAAGAGGCATGGTAGCCTACCAGCTAGACTTACCCGTAGATTTATCCAATGTCCATGACGTGTTCCACGTCTCGCAGTTGAGGAAGTACGTGAGCAACCCAGAGAAGCAAGTATCCCAAGAAAACATTGACGTGCAACCAGACCTCACCTACCGGGAGCATCCAATAAAAATATTAGAGGAGTCTGAATGGAGGACCCGACAGAAAACCATCAAGTTTTTCAGAGTTCAGTGGAGCAATCACACCGAGAATAAAGCAACTTGGGAAAGAGAGGATTTTCTTCGGACAGAGCACCCACACCTGTTTGAGGATCAGCTGAAATCTCGGGGACGAGATTTTTCCGAAGGGGGTAGGTGCTGTCACACTCCAAAAAAATTTGTTTTTGTCTTCGGCAAAAGCCTTGCTTGGTTTGAAGAAGGTCATTTAAATCCTTCCTAAAACCTCTCTCTCTAAAAAAAAATTTTCCTTGCCAAGGGCTTTGATTTTTTTTGCATCTTCTGCAACCCTGGTATTTGGTTATTTAAAAACCTTTCTTCTGAGTGTCCATTCTCAAAAACATTTCTTGGATTTATTTTCTTTCTTTTAAAAAGAAACCCTAAAGGTTTTGGAGCTATTCTTTTGTTCTGGACCATCCTTGGTTTTACCATGCCTCATGTGGTAAAACCTCCCAAAACCCCTTGTTCCTATTTGGGCAATCCAAACATTCTGTCCCAACAAGTTAAATCCATTTTTGGATTTTTATCCATTTATTTTTCTCCCCAAAACAATTCTGTCTTTTATTTTAAGCCTAGGTGATTTGCAAAGCAAGTACCTAATTCCCTTTGAGTTTTGATCTCAAACTAACTCCTCTGGATAGTCTTTAGCACCCACAACCTAGAACCATCAAGATCCACTCTTCCTCTGTTCAAAATTTTCAAGTTTCAACCTCTGCAAGTTTAGACCAGATTCATTATTTTTGATGAAATTCATATCTCCTCTTCCCCAAAAATTCTACCAAAATTCAGGCAGCCCCTAGATGCAATGAGAGGCCACCCCACCAAAAATCGGCTCAAGGAAAATTGCCCACATGCCAAAATCATTTCGTCGAACACTTGGCCGGCACTGTTCCTATGCACTTTCAGAAAGTTCAGTGTTTCAGGGAAATTCAGTGTCGTTTTCATCAGAGTGCTGTCACCGATCCACAGTGCGTCTTGGCGCATTGCGCACAACCCTTTCTCCCTGGCTAGAATGTCACACGCCCGCTTGGACGGACGCAGGTGTCGGTGGCGGCAAGCATCACCGACGCCGGCAGCTTCTGCAGTGGCAGAGCCACCCGTGGTGGCAAACGGAGCCAGCACCGGCTCGTTACGCCGTTCTGCACTGCCCATTGCGCGCTAGCCCTCCGTGTGGCCTCATGCATGCCAGTGCACCCCCGCAGCATCGTCGTCGTGGCCCGGCAAGCATAGGGCGCGCCCTCTGCCGCCGACGGGCCCGCGCCACCCCGTTCCGTCGAATCCACCCAGGACTCCTAATCCAAGCTCGTTTAGCGTCTAAACGGAACCAGTGGAACTCCATGTTGACTCCCAACTCCCTAAACCTCCCCGACCAAGCTCTGCGCCGCCGTAACCATCGCCGGAGAACTCCGTTCACGGCCACCACCTCGGATCGCCTATAAAAAGGGGCCCCGAGCTCGCTCTCGAGCACGCACCACCACTGCACCCCACCAGTACCCTGCCAAGCCACTAGGAGGACCTCGAGGAGGTCTCCTCCCCCAACTCCGGCTGCCCCGATCCGCCTCGGCCACCAGCTCGAATCACTCCGGTGAGGCCATCCCCGACGCCCAAACCTCGTCAATAGCCACCTCGAGCACCCAGTGAGCTAACCCCAGCTTCGATTTGACCTTCGCAGCCCTCCCCGATGAGATCCAACTCCACCCGAGCTGCCGTCCGCCGGAGCAAGGGCCGCCGTCGATGTGGTGCTCGCCGGCGACCACCACCACCACCCACTGATGCGGAAGGACACGCTGAACGCGTAGGTACCGCCCGATCCCACTGCCTCGCCGTGGATCGCTGCCGGCGACCACCGCAGCCCTCGGTCGCCGACGGGCTTTGTTCTTCCCCGTTTAAAAATTTAAACCTGACGGGTGGGGCCCCCTAGTCAGTGTTTTCTCTTTTTTAGGATCGTTTTCTGTTTTACCAGTTGACCCCCTGGGAAGTTTCTGTTTCATTACAAAGAGGTCCCTGGACATAAAACCTTTATAACTTTTAAACAGAAACTGATTTTTGATTGATTCTTTTTCTGTCATCTTTATTTTTCTATCTAGTTGTTTGCCATATTTATTTGAAAAATAATTGGAACACTTTTATGTGCACTCGCGGTATTTACGTTAAGTACGTATTTTTCTTTATCGTAGATACCGGAGGAGGTGACGGAGCCGCGAACTTCGCCAAGTTAGACTCCAACTACTCCGAACCAGGCAAGCATGTTTGAACATTTGATGTGATGAGTGGTTGTTTCATGTTTGCATTTAGTAGTTTCATGGCATGTGTATGAGCATTTCGTTAAATGTTATATTTCATGCAAAGATGAGGCAAGTGAGTTTCGGAAATCCATACGTTGTTGGATATAAGTTTGCATGGCCATGTGATGGCATGAGAATGGGTAAGATGGCAGTGTTGTAGCATGCCAGTCTTATGCCAAACCAATTGACTTCAGTATCAACATGAATCAAGTCACGTTCCCATTCGTCTTCCTTCCTGTACTACCATATGTTTTCCGCAAGGAATATGGCTTAGTAAGCTGCAAACTGTTTTCCTGGTACACACCAAATAGAGAGGCTGTGATGAGGGTTCCATGGCCCTGGATTAAAGCCTGTCATCCGGTCAGGGCGCATGGGTGTTTCGGGTTGGGACCGAGAGGGGGGCACCCCTTAGAGCGCGCGTATAGAAATTTGATCCCATTCTATTCGAGGTTGTGACCTCCCCGTGTCAAAGTTTTTGTTGGACGTTGTCTAGGGTGATTCCTAGCATCGTGAGGTGGAAAGGGTGTGTACTGGTTAGATGTGTTTCTACCGAAATACCGTAAACGGAACTAGTCCTTCGTGACTACAGAAATCCGTTGGCTGTGGCCAATTAGTACAAACTCTGCAGAGTCAAAAATCCTTTGAATCATCTTGTACATATCCAAGTACTGTGTTCATCTTATCTTGTCAAATGTCAGTCTCAGAGACAAAACTCCGGTAAACTACATGAGTGTTAAGTCCGGTTAAAAGTTTATTCTTGTGGATGGACTAACCTGTTATTTACTTTTGATATAAGCATGTTCTGTGATGTCGCTCAGACGTCCGACTGTGGCACATTTGTTATTTACTTTTGATATAAGCCCTTTCTGCGATGTCGCTCAGACGTCCGACTGTGGCACATTTGTTATTTACTTTTGATATAAGCCCTTTCTGCGATGTCGCTCAGACGTCCGATTGTGGCACTCTTGTTATTTACTTTTGATATAAGCCCTTTCTGCAATGTCGCTCAGACGTCCAGTTGTCGCACTCTTGTTATTTACTTTTGATTAAGCCCTTTCTGTGATGTCGCTTAGACGTCCGGCTGTGGCACGCTTGTCATTTACCTTTCAATATAAGCCCTTTATGTGTTGTCGCTTAGATGCCCGACTGCGGCCTGATTATTTAATTGTTTACCTTTCGAGGCGTCGCTCCAGACACCCAATCGGTCTTCAGTTGTTTGTTGGGGTTTCGGGAGGACTACCGCCCGACTTCCTTTTTACATATCATGTCGTGCAAATATTTATTATTTGAATGAGCATTATTATTTTTGCTCATGACGCATTCATGCATGCATTTGTTATATCTTTTGTTCGAACTGTCTTGCGAGTACTTTCAAAGTCCTCACGTGGCTTGTTGATTTGGCCAGATGTTGATCAACGCGATCTCATGGATGAAGAGTTCGATAGCGAGTCCCACGCCTAAAGGAGTCCCAGTCAGTCCCGTGCGATCCTGGATTTGGTAAGTGTATTATATCCACTTCCGCTACCCCAAAAATAGATTCATCGAGCCTCACCTCGATGCTCGATGAGCTGCCAGTTTAGGAGTCAAGTTATCCACCACTTTTATCCCAAGCTAGTAGCATGTCACCACACCCCTATGTCATAACCGCCCTTATGTACAATATTGGCGTGTTTGTAATAAATTGTTGAGCAACCTCAGCTCAACCCTGTAATATATTTGATGCTACTGGTCTTCTGTATTCAAGTATTTGTCTACCAGTAAGGCTAACTCTTCCTATACTGGAATCAAGAGATCGATTTTCTCAATAAGTATTTTATTGAAAAACCGGTCGTGACATACCCCTTCACCGTTTCCTTTATATCTGGAGATCCGTTACTCCGATTGGGGTAAATCTTTCGTCCAGATCTTTCTCACAAAATTCTCCGTCCGTTTTTATCCCGTTTGGACTCCGTTTGATATTGGGTTTCTGCGAAACAAAAAACATGCAACAGATAGGAACTAGCACTGGGCACTGGATCAATATGTTAGTCCCAAAAAATAGTATAAAAAGTTGCCAAACGTATATAAAAGTGAATAATATTGGCATGGAACAATCAAAAATTATAGATACGATGGAGACGTATCAAGAGTACTTCGCTCAGGTAGTAGACCGGTCGCTGGACGACCTCGATCTTGCCCGTCTCCCTTCGCTCAACCTCCAACACCGTGCTGACTGTCTGCGAGGTCGCGGCTATGTAGAGCAATAGCAGCTACTTGTCGGTCGGCGCGGCCAGGACGGGTGCGGTGGAGAGCATGCGCTTGAGGTCTTATAAGGCTTCGTCCGCCTTGCCGTTCCACTCGAACGGGCTTGTTTTCTTCATTAGCTGGTACAGGGGAAGTGCCTTCTCGCCCAGCCGGCTTAGAAACCGGCTTACCGAGGCCAGGCAGCCTCTGAACTTCTGGACATCGCGTAGCCGGGTTGGCTTGCGCATGCGCTCGATGGCGTTGATCTTCTCCGGGTTTGCCTCGATGCCGCTTTCCGAGATGAGGAAACCGAGCAGCTTTCCGGCTGGGACGCCGAAGACACACTTTTCCGGGTTGAGATTGACCTTGTATTCGCGGAGGTTGGCTAATGTCTCCTTCAGATCGTCGAGGAGCATGAGGTGCTTCTTGGTCTTCACCATGATATCATCCACGTACATGTGGATGTTCTTGCCGAGTTGCGGTAGCAAGCATTTCTGCGTGCAGCGTTGGAAGGTGGCGCCGGTGTTCTTCAACCTGAATGACATGGTGATGTAGCAGTACGCCCCGAAGGGCATGATGAAGGACATCTTCAGAGCATCGGCCAGATCCAGCTTGATCTGGTGATAGCCGGAGTAGGCGTCCAGGAAGGACAGCAGCTCGCACCCTGCGGTCGAGTCGATGACTTGGTCGATTCGCGGGAGGGCGAACGGATCCTTGGGACAGGCCTTGTTGAGGCTGGTGTAGTCGATACACATGCGCCACGTCTTGTTCTTCTTTAGGAAGAGGACTGGGTTGGCCAGCTACTCGGGGTGAAACACTTCCATTATGAAGCCGGCCGCCAAGAGCTTGGCGATCTCTTCACCAATGGTTCTTCTCTTTTCTTCGGAAAATAGACGGAGGGGTTGACAGACAGGCTTAACGTCCTTGCGGACGTGGAGTTTGTCCTCGGCATACTTCCTCGGGATACCCGGCATGTCTTTGGGGGTCCATGCGAAGATATCCCGATTCTAACGGAGGAACTCGACAAGCTCGCCTTCCTATTTGTTGTCAAGGTGGGTACCTATGACAACGTACTTGCTGCAGCTGGGGTCTTCCGGGTTCAGCTTCACTTTCTTGGTTTCCTTGGAGGGCTTGAAGGCCGCCTCATCGGCCGGGTCCAGTGTCGGGATCGACGCGGCGGAGGCTTTGCCGGCCAGGGCGACGATCCGGTCGAGCTGGCGCCGCTCCTCAGCAATGACCAGCGACTCGGTCAGCTTGGCGCCGTCTCAGGCGCACTTTAGAGACTTGCGGTAGTCACCGGTGATGGTAATGAGGCCCTTGGGACCCGGCATCTTCATCTTCAGGTACATGTAGTGGGGGACCACCATGAATTTGGCGAGCGCGGGCCGGCCCAGCAGCGCATGATACGCGCTGGACAGGTCCACCACCTCGAACCAGATTGGTTCACGTCGGAAGTGGCTGATGTCGCCGAACAGGACATCGAGCTGGACTCGGCCAATGGGTGAACAGGAGAGGCCGAGTACGATGCCGTGGAAGACTGTCCGGGTTGGCTTCAGGTCCTCAGCCTTGAGGCCGAGCTTGGTCATCGTGTCGCGGTAGAGGATGTTGATGCTGCCGCCACCGTCCATGAGGACTTGGGAGAACTTGCAGGTGCACCGCGCGGCGATGGTAGGGTTGAGGACGAGGGCATATCCACCTGGACTCGGCATGACTACCGGGTGATCCTACTGGGTCCAGGTGATCGGGCGATCCGACCAATGCATGAAATCCGTCTTGGTCAGGACGACGGTGTTCACCTCCTGCCGGAGGAGGCGCTCGCTACACTTTTCGTCATCGAGGCTGGTGAAGACGGCGTAGGGCGCGTTCTGGTCTGGGTAGGCGTTGTTCCACATCGCGCTGCCGGCGCGAGGCGGTGGTGGAGGCGGAGGCGACTGCCCCGCGCCCGGAGCCGGAGCCGGAGCCAGAGGAGGCGGAATGTCGCCCCTCATGATGCGCTTGGTGATGGCGCACTGTCGAAGCGTGTGCGTGGAGGGTCTTGCGCCGCTGTGGTGCTTGTATAGGGAATCGAGCATCTCTTCAAAGCTCATGGAGGGTTGCCACGCTATTTTGCCGGTCTATCGGCGCTTCGCTGCCGGGTTCGCCACGGGCTCGGCGGCCGCGATGAGCCGGTTGTTGTGACGTTGCGCCCTCTCGTCCTTGCGCTTGTTGTTCTGGTGGTGCTACTGCCGGCTGCTTTCGCCGGCCGGCTTTGGTGGAGAGACCGGCTTCGCCTTGCTGGCCTCATCCAGCACCACCTTGATCTTAATGGCGGAGTCGGCGTTGGCGTATTTGTCCGCCGTCACCAGGAGCGCGGCCATGGTGGCCGGCTCGGAGCGTCGAAGCTTGTGTTTGAGGAGGGTGCCGTCTCGGCACCCGCTGACAAAGTATTGGATCACTTGGACTTCATGGATGCCCTCACAGCTATTCTGGAGCTCAGTCCAGTGTGCGAGGTACTCGCGGCCGGTCTCCGTCGGCCCCTGCATGCACATGGCGAGCTGGCTGGGGCGACCGGGCCGCTTGCACGTCCCCGTGAAGTGGAGGACAAATGCTTCCTCGAAATCGACCAATGCGTTGATGCTTCCCATCAACAGGCTGTTCAACCATGTGCGAGCCGATCCTTGGAGCATGAGCTGTGCGTAGCGCACGGTGAGACGATGATTGGCACCGGTGATGCCAATGGCCGTGGTGTAGTCGGTGAGCCAGTCTTCTGGCTTCATGGTCCCATTGTACTAGGGGGTGTTGCGGGGAAGCACGAACCCCTTGGGGAAGGGCTCCTCCCGGATGCATGGGCTGAAGCATGCCAGCCCGATAGCGCCGCTCTCCTCCACCTCCAGGGAGCGAGCGAGCTGATCGAGGCGGTGGCGCGCGTCGGCGTCGTCGATGGCGCGCGGGCCGAGTCGACTGGCAGCCAGGTCCCGAGGGGCCGGGTCGGCAAGAGCCAGGCGCCGGCCGTACTGGCTGGGTCCGCGCTGGGTCTCCAGGGCAGGCTTGTTTCCCAAAGCGTCGGCGGCGGTGCTGGCCGGGTTGCGCCGGTTCCGGGTTGCGCCGGTTCCGGGCTTGGCTGGAGTGCGCCTCTCCGGCTGGCGAGGAGGCCGTGTGCAGGAGTTCGCCGGGTCCACCAGCCCCGAACCTGTATGCCCCGCTGGCTTGGCGAGCGGGTTGAGGCGATCCTGATTGGTGTTGGCGGCATGGAGGAGCTCGCGCATCCGCCCGATGCGCTCCTTGAGCTCCTCGCCCGCAAGTTGGTCGAGGCCGACTGCGGCTGCCTCCGCAGCGCGCATGTTCTTGACTGGGGTCTCATAGAAGGCCTGGCCGATCGCTCCTCCCCGGGTGCGAGTATCGGCGGCACGGCTTGGCTCGGCCGCGGCGGGCGTGAATCCGTGGGCGGCGTCGTGCTCCATCTGAGCAGCTTCTAGGCGGTGCCTGGTGGCCGCCAGCGTCTCGGACAGATCCAGCATTTGCTGGAGCCTGTCCTCGAGCTGGGTTCGGGCTTCAGCGTCGTTGGTAGCATCGATGTTGGTGCCGATGGGGATGCGGAGGCTCTGCATCGCGGCGCGCAGCGGGTCGGATGGCTCGGTCCGTGCTGTGGCGCCCGCGGCTTCGGCGACTCTTCTCACCTTGCTCGACGAGGAAGAGGCGCCATCGCCAGTGACGAAGACCTCCACGTGGGCGTCCATCGCCCCGGCATTGAATCCGCCGCTGAGTGAGAGCGGGGCGTTGGACTAGCTGAGCACGTTGCTGGGGTACTCGTCGGCCGCGAGCGCGTCGGAGATGCACAGCACGGTAAAGTAGGCGGCGAGCGCGCCGATGACGTCGTCATCCAGAGCTACGGACTCGTCGGAGTAGGAGAAGGGCCCCGTCCGAAGCATCCTTCTGGCCAGCTCTTCGAGCTGCCCCACGGTGGGCGCCAACTGTCGTGGTGGGTGCACAGCAGATGCCAAGGGATGGCTATATAGAGGAGGAGGCTCGAGGGCGCTGGTGGGATTCAGAGGTGAGGTTGATATGTGCGGGCACGGGACGCCGGACATACCCAGGTTCGGGGCTCTTCGGAGAGATAACACCCCTAGTCCTGCTGAGTTTAGTTGGATGGTCGATAGTACAATGTCGCTCCTCGAGCTGTATGGAGGAGGAAGGAGGCTGGCCAAGGCTCGGGCTGCTCCTTCTCTCTAATGTTGCTAGGTAGTGGCTAGTCTCATCTTGCTTGCTTTATCTTGTGTTGCTTTGCATGTCGGGGATCTCACATATCATGCCCCTAGAGGCATGGGCTCCTGGGGGGTTTTATAGATCAACCCCGAGTCGGTGGGTCCGTATTGTCGGTGTCCTGGGTACCAGGCTGGGTCCCGCTTGAGGGCTTGTGGTTCGCCGGGTTCCCCTAGGTGCGGGCTCTGCGTGCCTAGGGGGACTGTGCGCCATCTTGTCGATCGTCATGGCGTGGCTGAGTCGAGCCAACCATAGTGTTCTCCGTCAGGCCACCGCTTGCTGTCGTCAGCGGTGAGGGCGGGAACACTGTTGTCGTGCCAGCCCTAGTCAGCGGGTAGGTAAGGGGAACTGTTGCCACGCTCCAGCTGACCACGGGCATGGGCGGGGGCACTGTAGTCTTGGTCATTGGTGATTGAGGTCTCGTCCCATTGTACGGCCTGGATGGGACGTGAGCTGACGTGTGGCTGGGTTGCTGTGGACGCCACGAGTGGGTTGGCTTGATGCGGAAGCCAAGGTTGCACCGGGTCGACGTACCTTGTCGTGTCGAGGGTCTTGGCCGGGTTGCGCGCCTTGCTGGGTCGAGCGACCCGGCCTGGCGCACGCTGTTTTGTGAGGCGATGCGAGCCCCGCTGTTTTTGAAATAGATCCGAGTTCCGTTGCCTTCCTGGGGTTCATCCCCCTGACACAAGGACAAGGGGCTGCACAGCGATGATGACGAGGAGCCCCGGCGTCCGAACACTGGGGGGGCAGAAGAAATTTCCCCCCAGGTGAAAACGGTAAACATGATCTATGCCACCCACATTCCCAAGCACGAACGAAAGCGTGCACTGCGGGACGTCTATGCGATGGAGCCAGTCGCAACAAAGTTCAACCCATGGTCATCTTGCCCGATCACCTTCGATCGTAGGGACCATCCTACCAACATCCGTCACGGCGATTCAGCCACATTGGTCCTTGACCCAATCATCGACGGATTCCACCTCACACGAGTCCTTATGGACAGTGGCAGCAGCGTGAACCTGCTTTATCAGGACGCAAATGCGCAAAATGGGCATCGGTCCATCACGGATCAAACTCACCAAAACCACCTTTAAAGGTGTAATTCCAGGGGTAGAGGCCCACTGTATGGGCTCAATAACACTCGAATTGGTCTTCGGATCTCTGGATAACTTCTGAAGCAAGGAATTAATCTTCGATATCGTCCCTTTCCGTAATGGCTATCATGCACTACTGGGACGAACCGAGTTCGCTCGATTCAATGCGGTACCTAAATATGCATACCTTAAGCTCAAGATGCCAGGACCTCGGGGGGTTATAACAGTCATTGGAAACACAGACCACTCACTCCGTACGGAATGGCACACTGCGGCCCTCGCGGCAGAAGTACAAAGCAGCCTCCTTTGACAAACAGCCAATTCGGCAACGACAACCCCAAACACCGTCAAGCGAATCTGGAGCACCCTACAATAGGATCGTCAGGCATGCCAAGAGCTCAATTAGCAATCCGGCCTCCGCCCCAGCCCCATTCAGGCGGCATTTGTGCCACGCATAGACAATTACGCACTTAAAATACCATGGGCACAGGTGGAGGCAAGATGACAATGCGGCCTCTAGTGCGGTTCAGCCGCCACGAGGCCCGCACCCTCTTTTTCTTCCTTTCTTTAAGGACCTTACTTTCGGGCAGCCCCTTCAGAGAACCGGACCATCGGACTCATCACAGGAGGGAACACCAAGGAGGCAAGAGGCTTTGCACACAAGGGAATACCCAGGTGGTCTTTGTTAAATATCGTTATACCTGTTTTACATACCTGCATGCAGCCTTCCCTTGGATAGGACATGTCAAATAGTCATATTTGTTTTTGCTTAATGCATTAATTGTACACATACGCCTTGACGTATTATCAAAATAACAATGGGAAATAGTATACAGCGTCAGCTTCTTACTACTATCTTCATATTTTCCCTTGAATATTTATTTAATATTGCACCCGTACACTTTGGTACGATCTGCCAGGGGCTTTTTTATTGATCCCCATAACATGGCAATAAAAGTCCGAACACTTTAGATAGTGCGACACCCCGAACTTATAGCATTATATGCATCAGTTTCGAATCATGTCTTGGGTCAATAGTTGGGTTAGCCCGGCTCCCTTGTTTTGGTACCTTACGTTCCGTTATATCGGCTAAGGTAGCGCAGGGAGAACTACTGCGATTGTGTCTCGGTTCTTCCGGACGAGAACCTCAGTAGAGAAAGCCGAAAACTAACGGTCATGATGCGGCGAGAGATGCTCGCCGTTCGAGAGGTACTAAATCCTTAAAGATTTTTTTCACTTAAGGCAAGGAATCAGCCTTGTCCGATTTAGGCGTGTATAGCGCCCCAGTTCGGCCTTCCGAATACTAGGGGCTTTGCCGAAATTTAAAATTATAGACTTCTATGGTCAAGTGATAGTTATAAAGCCGCATAGTCCGATTGCCTTGTTCGCTGTGCTAAACACCTCCTTTAAGGACCAAAAATTTGGATAAAGAGTGTTTTGGTTTTCCACGAACACCCCATTACTAGTTACATGGGGGCGGAAGCCGACGACTAGCATACTTTCAGAATTTTATAAACGACCGCACAGAAGGTAATATGTTAAATCAACAAAGCGTTATATAGCGCAAACAAACTTGTTTTCATATTACAAAGACGACATGAGTGCATTCACTCAAAGATTATGTTCTTGGCACATTCATCGGCCACAAGGCGAGCGCCTTTCATAACGCCATCATAATATTTTTCGGGGTAGCGATGCTCCTTACCCTCCGGGGGTCCATCCTTCACCAGCTTCTCGGCATCCAGTTTGGCCCAATGCATTCTCGCGTGGGCAAAGGCCCGGCGGGCACCCTCAATACAGACAGACTGCTTGATAACTTCAAGCCGTGGACAGGCATGCACCATTCGCTTTATAAGGCCAAAGTAACTGTCGGGCAGGGGCTCGCCAGGCCACATCCGGACTATGAGGTCCTTCATGGCCAGTTCGGACGCCTTGTGGAGTTCAACCAATTGCTTTAGTTGGTCGCTTAGAGGCATTGGGTGTTCGGCTCCAGTATATTGGGACCAGAAGAGCTTCTCCGTTGAGCTCCCCTCTTCAGCATGATAGAACTTCGTGGCATCCAAAATGCTGCGTGGCAGATCTGCGAATGCCCCTGGAGAGCTCCGAATTCGTGTAAGTAAAAGAAATGTCTCCTCCGCATGCTTGCTTTGCATAAAGAATGCCTTACCCTCCGCTATCATTTTGGCCACCTGGATTTCCTGGAGGGCCTTTTGGGCTTCGGCCTTGGCGTCTGTCGCGCTCTTGCTGTACCTCTCCCAGGAGCTATTGATGTACCTCTCCCAACCGAGCGTCTTGCTTTTCACGCTTGGTGCGCTCCGTGGCCGCCTTGGCTTCAGCCTCAGACAACGCTTTCTTCAGGGCCGCCACTTCGGTAATGGCCCATATTAAAAAACATGATGCGTTTTGTTAGCATGACCAATTTATTTCCTCTATATGACACACGGACGGGTATCACTTACCTTTGTTCTCCTCGAGCGGCCTCTTCACGAGGCCGAGCTCTACTTCGGCCTACCCCAGGTCCCGCCTGAGTCCGGTGACCTCAGCTGTGCGCACAGCGGCGGCCAGCGGCAACGCCTGCTTATTAACATAGACAAGTACTGTTAGACTCCTACGGTTCTTAAGTTGAACCTCTGTTTGGCTTTTATTTTCAAACACCAAACAGAGTATCAGGGGCTACTGTCTATTGGGTGATATTTTCTCACACTTTTTCATTACTTACCTCAAAGCCTGTTAGGAGGCTGGTGGAGGCTTCATTAAATCCGCTTTTGGCGGACCGAACCTTCTCAATCACCATACTCATAAGAGTATGGTGCTCTTTGTCAATGGAAGCGCCTCGAAGCACTTCCAGCAAATTATCCGATGCCTCCGGTTGACGGAGGTCATCGGCACGGCCGGCTCGCCCTCCTAAGCGAGGGGCTGCCCACTTGAATCAAGAACATGTGGAGGCTCCGGTACAGTAACCGGCGGGGAGCTAGACTTATTGTGGCACCCATACGCATAATCCATGGGGATCTTACCCCCCATGTGTCCGGTGTCTAGGATTTTACCTTGGGGGACCTCCAGAACTGTCGCCCCCTGCTCTGGTATCCTTTGGGACAACACCTCGGTGTGATCCGCGGGTCGTGGGGAGGTGGCCGTCAAGAGTGAATTGCTATTCATCGTTGACTCACTCAAGGACCCCTCCGAAGAGGATAACTCGAGACTGGACCCAGCCGGACCGCATATACGTGTTTGGCGTTATTACAAACTATGAAGTCAAAGTTGCACGAAAAGTATTACAGAGTGCGGATACTTACGACCTCGCCCGGGCCTTTCCCCTGGGCAGCCACTCCTCCTCGCTGTAGGCGGCGGTAGTGGAGTGATCCGGAAGGGACGCCTTTCCCTTCTTTGGCGTCCCATCCTTCCCCTGCGGGGCGTCCTTCCTTTTCTTCTCCTCCCAGTGCGGGGAGGGGGCATTTCTTCATGCTTCCCCTGTCTCCGTGGGAGGAATCTGCCTCATCATCCTCGGATGATGAATGTATCACGGCCCTGCGCCAGAGACCTTTTCTGGTCCTCGCGGCCGCCTTCTTGGACCCTTCGCCCCCCTCAGTTGGGGTGGCCTTTCTCTTTCTCTCCTCCCCTTCGTGGGAGGAGTGCGCCTCGTCATCTTCTGGCGAGGCGACTGGTGCAACCTCGCGCCGGAGACCCTTCTTGGTCCCCTGGCCTTCTTTTCGGCCTTCTTCTCCGGCACCTTGTAAGGCGCCGGAACCAGCACCTCCGTCAGGAGTGCGGTCGCTGAATCTTCAGGAAGTAGAGCCGGACAGTCGATCCACTCCACCGTCTTCATGTAATCCTATTTTGTCAGCATGGTGACTTAAAAATCCTCCCACGAATATGCTGGGAAAGGTACATCTTGTGATAATCAGAGGACTTACCGGATTGGCGAGGCGCTTTGCGCTAATCCCGCGGTCCTCGGAAATGGGGGAGGAACTTCGCCGGTCTTGAACAGCACCTTCCAGACGTCCTTATGTGTCGTCTCGAAAATCTCATGCAGCATCTGGTGTTCGGCCGGATCGAACTCCCACATATTGAATGCTCGCCTTTGACACGAGAGAATCTGGCGGACGAGCAAGACCTGGACCATGTTGACAAGCTTGATCTTCTTGTCCCTCATACTTTTGATGCAGGTCTCGAGTTCGGTCAGCTCCGCAGGTTCGCCCCAGGCCAGGTCGTTCTTTTCCCAAGAGGTGAGCCGCATGGGGATTCTGGATCGGAATTTGGGAGCCGCCACCCAATTGGCGTCGCGCGGCTCGGTGATGTAGAACCACCCTGATTGCCACCCTTTCATGGTCTCCACAAAGGAACCGTCAAGCCATGTAACGTTGGGCATTCTTCCCACCATGGCGCCTCCGCACTCCGCCTGTTGGCCGCTCACGATCTTCGGTTTCACGCAGAAGATTTGCAGCCACAGGACGAAGTGGGGCTTGATGCGTAGGCACGCCTCGCACATGACGATGAACGCCGAGATGTTGAGGACAAAATTTGGGGCTAGATCATGAAAATTTAGCCCGTAGTAATAAATGAGCCCACGGACAAACGGGTGAAGTGGAAATCCTAGTCCGTGGACAAAATGAGGGAGAAATACTACTCTCTCCTGAGACTTTGGGGTGGGGGTGATCTGACCCTCCGCCGGAAGCCTGTGTGCGATGTTTTTGGCCAGGTATCCGGCCGCCTGAAGATGGGTAATATCCTCCTCTATGACAGAGGAGGCCATCCACTTGCCTCTCGCTCCGGACATGCTGTGGTCCTACGGAGAAGGTGAGAACTTGGTCGCTGGGGCTCGAGAGTGCGAGAACAGATGAGCAATGGAGGAAGAAGGCGTGGGTGAAAACGGGAGATCCTTATCCATTTATAAAGGCGGTGAAAAATGTGCGGCTTGCCACTTGCCTCTCAAAATCACTCATTTTCCAAGTGCCATGTTTGATGGCGCAGTTCAGTTACCCATGCCCGTATTGATGAGGATCCCGCGATAAGGGGACACGATCTCTGCATTGACAAGACGTGCCAAAGAAACCGCCTCGGAATGTGTGGGGTAGCTGGTTGAGAAAAACAGTTTGAATAATGACCGGACCATGGCATGATGTCACGCTGTGAAAAGTTGTCAGCAAATTAGATTTGTGAGATATTATTGTTCTCTCTAGAGTGGTATGTGAAATTTATCTTGCAGAGCTGGACACAATTTAAGTGTTCGGAGATTAGTTTGGAGTATTCAGAGATGGAACCCGCCTTGCAATGCCGAAGACAATCTGCGTGCCGGACTCATCATCATTGAAGTCTGGTTCAGTTGCTACTGAGGGAGTCCTGGATAAGGGGGTTTCCGGACAGCCAGACTATATACTTTGGCCGGACTGTTGGACTATGAAGATACAAGATTGAAGACTTCGTCCCGTGTCCGGATGGGACTCTCCTTTGCGTGGAAGGCAAGCTTGGTGATTCCGATATCAGATATCCTTCTCTGTGACCGACTCTGTGTAACCCTAGCCCACTCCGATGTCTATATAAACCGAAGGGTTTAGTCCGTAGGACAACAACAATCATAATCATAGGCTAGCTTCTAGGGTTTAGCCTCTACATTCTCGTGGTAGATCAACTCTTGTAATACTCCTATCATCAAGATCAATCAAGCAGGATGTAGGGTATTACCTCCATTGAGAGGGCCCAAACCTGGGTAAACATCCTGTCCCCAGTCTCCTTTTACCATTAGCCTTAGACGCACCATTCGGGACCCCCTACCCGAGATCCGCCGGTTTTGACATCGACACCCACACCATCAGAAGACTACATGGATTACATGCTCATTGCCTTGTTCAACATGGGATTAGTCTATCTGGAATCCAGCTGCCATACATGGTTATGGCTCATCATCAATCATGTTGAGGCAACATTTCTGTCTGATGCTATAGTGCACGATGGCATCATTTACGCGGTTGACGCACAGATTGGCTACCTATACTGGTGGAATCTATCATTAATTTTTCTATCTCATATCATCTTTACCTTATGAATACGACTGCCTGTTCATTTTTTACAAATTTAGAATACATAGCATGTTTATAACCACATCATTGCTATATGTCCCTCTCATTTCCTAGATTTTTATGACCACACATGTTATTGTTAGAGTTGATATGAGAACAATTGGCATCTAATGATTGTTAGAATACATACAATGAGCATAACATCATGATTGCTATATGTTACTCTCGTTTAAAAGATTCTTATAACAACGCATGTTATTGCTTGGAGTTGATATGAGAACAGTAGTAGTAAGTGCTATGGTAGTATACGAGTAGGCGCTGTCATAGCTGTTTTCCTCTCATTGTTACATGATGTTCGAACCATGACATATAGCTAGAATATGAAAGCCATTGGCTTATTTTTTTTAACTTGGGTATGATTATGACCACGACGTTGCAATTCTCTGTCTATGATATGTGTCACTTTTACAATAATCTTAATTCCACACATATTATGAACATGATTGTTTATTTTTGTCATTTTCGTTTCCAATTTGAATTGTTGCAGCAGACGCAAATGCGATGGCCTTCATGATTCCAGGACCTGGAATCATACCAACCGACGGGTGGTGGTTTATCGCTCGTTCAGCGGACGGCGGTCATTTGATGCTCATTCGCACGTACCAAATTGACCAAACCATTACATAAAACAACATGCAGTACAATGCGTGGGGTGTTCGTGACATTGATGGCTATGGATGCTTCATGTTCAAGAAAGTTCCCAGCTCCGTTAGGCCAGGCGTATTCAACTGGAGGTGGGTTTACAGCCTCAGCAACCACTCCTTGTTCCTTGGGCTCAATTATCCGATCATCCAACCAATCATCGATCATATCACTGGCAATGATTATCGTGCTATGCAACTTCCATTCGCGAGGGGGGACTGTGTTTACACATCATACCATGGGTTTCATGAATCACCATATCCATAGATTCGTCGACACAGCTTGTTGCCAGATAATCTTCAGTGTGTGAAAGGCATCAAGCTTCCATGCGATGGATGGCTTTTGCAAACTCGACATGCGGCGATGTGGTTCATGCCAACAGCAAATATGCACAACTTGATTCGTGCTGATATCTAGACTGAGCCATCTATTCTGCTACTGTATCACGACCTCTTTTGTTGGTTATTATGTACTGTTGTTAGTTTGAAGCACTCCTCTGGTTTGAAGGATAGATACCTTCTTGGGATCAAGTGCATCCTAACTCACCTGCATAGGATGTACTGATAATGATGATAGAGATTCTGTGCAGTATATATATATATATATATATATATATATATATATATATATATATATATATACAGTCTATTCTGCTAATATTAGCAGAATAACTATTCTGCACACCACTTCCGCACTGCATGCTGAACACAAGTGCACTGCAGCTTCTTGACGCCGGGCACTGCAGTGCTTTCACGGCAGAACTGCTTCATTTCTGGTGTTCTGCCCGCGTTTTTCATGTGGAATCGGGTTTTGCGGGATGATTCAGTTTGTGTCTGCGTTTCATTTTAGCTTTATTCTTTCTAATTTACAGGAAAATCTACTAAAGTGCTTGCAAATCGAGGGATTTGGCGGACGAGCTTCTCTCTGTTCATTCGTGTTCGCGTCAGATGCAATTTTTTTGTGGCCAGATGTTATTTTTTAGTAGGAATTCTTTGGTTGTGTTCCATTTAATCGGTCCGTTCACTCTATAATTTGTTAATTTTTAAGAGTTAGTTTCCAATTTTTTGTTATTTTGATTGTCGCTGTGGGTGAGCTTCGTCCACTCCTCTATTCTTGTCGATTTTTTGATTTTGCTCATCCATGCGTGTTTGAATATTGTAATTATTATTGATATAGGTTTGAATTCATTGTATTGCTGGTATAATTGTCATTTTTTGAACCGCATTCTTGAAATGAAATCTGACGCTGTTCGTCCCGTTGCCGTGTCTTCCGTGTAAATTTTTCGATGGTATTTTTCTATAGTTTAGTGGATGCACAATTTTTAGGCTAGTTATGGAATTGCGAGTGAAATTGGCACCTCTGTTAGTCTATCACATGTCCGCAGTTTTACTGGTTCAATTTTTTTTTGTGGTCGTGGCATACGTTGTAGTGCACTTCATTTTCTTTGGTAGTGTACTTTGTTGTAGCTGCATTATAGTGGTTATGTCTGCTTATGAGATTTCACCTTTTCTTAGACTGCATTTTATGTTCTAGATGACTGCATAATATGCATTTCTGTACTGCATTAGCAGTGTTGTTAATGTTGAATTCTGCTATTAGGATGGATGGTCTATTATACGCTTTTGTTAGCTGAATAAAAATTATAAGAATTTTTTTGAACTGCATAGTATGTGAATTGTTCTTGAACATGATATGTTAACTGCAAAGTTTCGACCATTGCTTTTTTGTATTATTAGTACCACACTATGTGCTTGAGAGAACTGCATTACTGCCAACAACAACTTTGTCTAAAAAGGATGATAAAATTAGGCAGTTGAGGTTGCATACATTAAATAGGTATCGTTCAAATTGTCTGATGGACATAGTTTTAAAAGCATACAACATAACCAAAGCATTAGAAATATTGGTTGCTTCATATTAGACAGCCTAGAGTGCAAATATTGTAAACTTGATGGAGTCTTCTTCTTTGTAGAAAAACACCATAGCCACTTCTCTGACCTCAAAGCCATTCTAGGAGACAAAATGTTGCCAACCAGTAGTTATGTTGATGCAGTCTTCAGAGTCGATGTGGTAGTCAGCTGGCATGTCTGCATACCCATTCTTGTGTTCTGTTTCCAAAGTAACCTTCCCAGAACTTGGAGCATGAAATTTTATTGTGGATGGCAATTTCTGCATATTGGAATCGGTGGAAAAAGAATTTTATAAGTAAACAGCAAATGTTTTTCTTTTATACTTAGTATGATCTGTTTATGTTGACTTAAATAGTTACATATATATGACTGCTATTTTCTAAAGTAGTTCCAATGTATGAACAAACTTATATAGGCAATTGACCCCTAGTTTTAGTGGGATGTATATTATACTGCAACATACTTGCACTGCAATGTTAGTAATAGTGTACTTGTCCAGCATGTTAAAATAACTACAATGCCTATCTACTGACCCTTTTTGGTTCGTGTGTTGGGAATGTGATCTAACTAGTGTCGATACCTGGTGTTGTACTGAAGAAAGATAAGTGGAAGCATCTAGTCTTAATAGCTAACAAATTGAACAACAATAAAAATTCTGTTTTGTATTTTTGCTGATACTACTGAACAAATTGATTGAACTATATATTCAGATGTGTATTTGCAGGCTAGATTATGTCCAAAATTGTGAGGGGAAAAATATACCCAGCTTTCCTGGAGATCTGCGGTTGTGAGGCGATGAAGAAATGGCGCAAGAAACCCCCTATTGGGTATCATCAGGCACCCGATCATGCTTCGCCACTCTGTGTGTGTGAGCTCTAGACCTTCTGCATACACGCATGTGTCCGCTACCGGCGCCATCCTTGCCAAGCACCCGCACTTACAGGCCATGGAGGGTTCAGTGGAATTCCAGAGAAGAGTTGAGGATGGGATCAACCCTAAATCTACGATTTGAAGAAAGTGAGGAACCGGGGGAGGAGTTGTGTTAGTATGTAGCACAAATGGATAAGTTTTTATGCAACCAATTGAGAAATTGGAGTAATAAATGGTATGGTTGGTGTTAGGTGGTGGATTGGTTCCGATTCAGTGTACACGAATGCATTTAAGAAGCAACAGGACTACTTACTAGAAAATAGCGAACTGCATTGTCATATCATGACGAACTACGAAGCGTGGCTGGGCCTGTGTTTGTGTATGGTATGTAGGTTTTTTTTAAATTTTCAGTGGCCTCTTTTTTTTTGTTGGCCCTGTGTTTGGGTAGTGAAGACGCAATTGGGGCCAAGTCGGCCTGTGAGCACGGCTGGTTCCCGGTGCGGTGTGTGCGGACTAATGTTTAGTCCCACCTCGCCCGCGGAAGGCGCGCCCGACATGTTTATAAGCGCTAGCGAGGCCGCTGTATCGAACTCCTCTTGTTACGTATTTGGGCGCTTATGCGCGGCGCTCGCAGCTCTATGCTCCCTGACCTGTGGTCCCATGTGTGGCTGGCCCCATGCATTGTGACTCAGAACGACTCGCCTTTTATGGGTGTAGACCTATTATGAGACTGGCTGGGGCCGGTAGCACCTGGGTGGTCAATATTTTTTTTTTGTATTTTTCTGTCTTAGGTGTTTTTTCGATGTCTCAGCGTGCACTGCATTGATCAGGGTTCTGTACTGCATGTGCATGCATTTCGTACTGCACGTACATTTCTCATTTTTTTGATTCCGTGTTTTTGGTATTATGTAATATTTTTTCCGAATGTATGGGAGTGCACGTTCATATATTTCTGCACTGCATTGATTATTTTCGTGTTTGCGTTTTTATTTTTGTGTTTTTTACTCTTTTGAATTCTTTTTTCAAATTAGGTTCGTGCACTGCTTTGTTGGTTATGTTAAAACCTCATTTGACACAATCTGTGCTGCATTCGTACACAATTTGCACTGCATGCGTCCTGTTTGCGCACTGCAACTTTTTTTTCATTTTGTGCACTGCTCGAATCTAATGCTACATTAGCAGACAACAGAAAACAAATTATCATAGGTATTCTGTACGACAACTTCATCACCAGCAAACTAGGTTTAACAGAAAGCAAACTAACGTAATCAAAGTTCATCATTACAAGCGATTCTGCATCGCAAGCAAACTAGGTTCAGCACACAAGCAAACTAACGATACATAAGCAAACAACATAAAGCAAATTTGATGATAATTCTAAGAGAACGTTGGCGTTGTTTGCATTGTTGGTTCACACCATCTTCTTCTTCACCAGTTAGGCTCGTCCTATCCCCAGCTGCTCCTCGCCCGCTTCTTTGGGGCCTCCTCCTTCTCCAGCTTTGCACGGCGAAGGCCGTCTTGGGTGAGGGTGATGCGGTTCCATATCTCATACGCTGCGTAGGTGTACTTTCCCACGTACTCGATGTGCCTCATGGATAGAGGCAGGGTGGCCCAGCGCTTGTGCTCGTCGTCGGTGATCTTCTTCTTCATGTTGTTGTAGTAGTCGTCAATGAGCATGCCGGAGACGTCTCCAAGGGAGTCCAACGGCTTGGTTGCCTCGGGCACCCTCCAATCCTTCTGGATGTCGACGAAGTTGGCGACCTCCAGTTTGATGCGCTCCAGCCTGGTTTTGTCGCTGTCGATGGAGAAGCCTGCAAAGGTGTACCTAGGGCCGACGAGGAAGTTGTCGAAGACGGTGCACCTTTCAGAGGCGCTAATTTGGAAGAGCAGCACCGGGTGATTCTTACTGATGGAGAGCTGGCATAGGGTGGGTTTCTGCGTCGCTTCAGGGTCGTCGTCATACTCAAGATCAATGCCGATGATCTTGTGGTGCTGGAGGCTGAGGTGGCGCTCGTAGTGCGCGAGGGAGATCGCCATTCGCTTCTTGTCGTTGGTGTGGATGACGTGCAACTTGGTGTTGCCGTGCGCCTCCACGGCCTTGTCGCCCTTGTACTCGTCGATGAACGGCATCGCCGGTAGCAGGGCTTGGTGTTTTTGGGTTGATATGGGGCGATTTGGAGGGAGCACAATGGATACTTGTGTTGTTGTGGATGAGAAGGCCTTTGCATCTGTGGTCTGAATTTAAGGGGAGGGCGCGGCGTGGGATGGCCGTGTCGGAAGAACTGCACGATCACGCTGACGATGCAGTTGTGCAGATCATGTGTTGGTTTGGCATCTGTGATCGTGGGCTTGTGGCGATGGAACTGCCCCGATTGGGCGGTTGTATGCGAACGTGGTTTTTTAAGGTGGTTTTATTTTATTTTTGATCAGTCAATTTTTTTAACCGCCACTTTTTTGTGCGAACGGGCATGTTGTCATATTTTATATATGTATACTGCATGACAACATACTGCAGTGCTTATACTTCAGCACTGCATCTTCTACAATATAGAACTGCACTATGTAGGTAATCCGGAACTGGATTGCCATACAACACTGCATCGCGTAACGTAACGCACTGCATTTTGCTGCCGCCATGTATTTTACACTGCATTACTACAGGGAACTGCATTGTGTAACGGAATGCACTGCCTACTTCTACCGCCACGTACTGCATTTTGTTTTTGCCTGTACTTACTGCAGTCCCTGGTACGGGAGGCGCAGGGGAAGGGGCGGTGGGGGGCCTCCCCCCCCACTTTTTTTCCAGTGTTGCGTACTGCATTTGTTTTTTGCCTGCTTATCATTTGGGTGGTCAATTTTTTTTTCTTTGTATTTTTTCCAATGTCGGGGCGTGCACTGCTTTTTTGTAAATCATCCGTGCACTGCATTGATCACGATTATGTACTGCATGTGAACACATTCCTTTTTCCCCGTGTTTTTGCTTTTTTGTAATCTTTGTTTTCCAATGTATGGGACTGCAGTGCTTAGCAAATTAAAATTGTAATGCATTGTTTATGCTTCTGTACTGCACGTTAGTGTACTTCCGCAGTGCATTTCTTATTTCCGTGTTCTCCTTTTTCTTCATTGATGTGTTCTATGCCATGTATATGCTCATCTACGTAATGCAGAACTGGATTGGTTTAAGGTACTACATCGCGTAACGAAATGCACTGCATTTTTCTAGTGCTGCGTACTGCATTTGTTTTTGTTTTTTTAGTAGTATGTGCGTTTTGATGTGGCGCGTTGTTGTCCGGGCCGTTTTTGGGCCGGCCCTTTTTTTGTGACTCTTTTTGCGACACGCGGGCCTCCCACGTATGCCTTCCAGGCTATTCCACCGCTCCGGTTTCAGGGAGAGAGAGACCGAGAACAATCCCCTCTCCTCTCTTGTAGTTTCTCCCGAGGCATCTCTTCCTCGAGAAAAACCGCCGTCGCGCGCAGCAACCGTCGTCGCCCGGGGAATCGCTGCTTACAAGAGGTCCTTATTCCTGCATTCCGTGTTGCTGTCCGCTCCGTGAGCCCTTGCCGCTGCTCTCCCGCAGCCCTTTCCTGTCTGTTCCCTTCGCCGCCCCCTCTCCCCCCTTCCCGCCGCCGTCACCGCACCCTTTTTTGTGGTACGTTCTGCTTGGCCTCGGTCTTGATCATCCCCTTGTCTTATTTTGTGCTTCTCGTAGTTGCTTTCGCTCTTTTTGCTTGTGTAATTTTTCTATAGGCAGTCGATTTAATCTCGTTTTGAAGTCGATAGTTGTGTGTAGCAATGTGGATCTATGGTTTCATGAGATTTTCGCCGATTTTGTTGGTTATGTCTGTCACTTTGTCCTTGTGCTGCAGGGAAACGCCATGTCTTCGCCGAGCAGAGTGGGAGAAGGAGTTCAGGGTATGTGGAGTGCTTATTTTAGGCTTTGTTTATTTTTTTGATGTTTATCTAGTTTCCTAATTCATCCTGCATATTGGTTTATGCTCTATTAGTTGTCAGTGTTCGTTTGCATTATTTTTGTCATGTGATGTTTTGTAATTTCTGTTTTCTGGTTTTTTTCGAATCTAGTAGGTGATTGCAGTGCTCAAATAATGATACACCAATTGACTCTCCTTGTCCCGGTGGTAAGGATCATGGTGTCGAGGGAGGACATCAAGTGAATTCGCCGATTGAATCTTCTCCCATAAGTGTGGCCCTTCCTTCTGGTATGTGATTGGTTTGTTTATTTTTTGTGTATGCTGGTTGCTTGATGTTTTGTACAAATTGGTGTTGCCTTGTTTTATCTAGTCTGACATTTTGTTGCGAACAACCGTGAATTTAGTGTATGCAGCACTGCATTTATTTGTATATGTGAACTCCACTATACGTATGTGTCAACTTCATTGTTGTTTTATTCAAGTTTTTTGTACAATGCATTATTTTTTATTTTGAGTTCATGGTTGGAGCACTGCATTTATATGTCTATCTGTACTGCATTTGTTCTTTTTGTACACTTTTTAACGAGCATAGTCAAACTTCATTTTGACGCAGTATCTGTTTTCCATGCTGGGGCGCCTGGGTTTGAGGAGGTTACTGGATTGATTGACCATTATTTTGCAGATGATAATGTTGGTGTGATCTTTGATCAGAGACGTCATGTCTTGTCAGAAACACAATCACAGTCTGGTGATGGTACAGAGCAAGTTACATAGGATTGGATGGTCTCGGAACAACTTCGTCAATATGAGTTGAAGCAAAGCAAGAAGAAGTTGAGGTTTGAAACTAAGTCAAAAGAGTGTGAGGAGAAGGAGAAGCAGAGGAGATCTGTAGATGGTGGCAAGGGTGGAAAATTTGGCAAGGCGAAGTAGCCTTCTTTGCAGAAGAAGAGGTTGAGTACTCTTGCTGAGGAATGTGGTACACCTCGGCGGAGTCCACGCGTTGCTGGAATGAAGAAGAATCTTGGCAAGAGAACTGCTGAAGCTGGTGGAAATGATGATCCTCAGCGCAAGCGACTACATGTCACTGAAGGTCCCAACTCTGATGATGATAACTTTGTCCTTGCTGATTTTATGAAGGGTGTTCGTCCTTGTAGACGCAAATATTGTGGTTCATCTAAGAGTCTATACAAGCGTTACCATGATGAAGTCGACGAAGATGTTGGTGGTGACTCTGGTGAGGAGGTGGATGCTGCTCCAAAGGTTTGTTGACGTGCACTACATTTATTTCCTACATTTTTATTCTTTCTGTATTTTCTATGTCTCTTTTTTTATTGCTAGTCTTCTAATGTGGACTGCATCTCCCTTTACACAGAGCAAGAAGTCTAGTAAGAGCAATGCAACTGAAGATGATGCTGAGGGAGATGATTCTCGATTTAACAAGACTGTGCGGTTGCCTCTCCCCACTGTTTGCAAGGCTGTTTCTTTGTTGAAAGAGGCGCATTGTAGCCGCATTAGGGATGCTGGATTTAGTGTTGTCTTTGATCTGACAGTGAAGAAAAATGTGTCGCGCATTCTTATGTGCTATCTGATGGGACTCATTGACCCTACCACCATGGTAATGGACTTTGGGAATGGCAGGGTTCTTCGAATCAATCATGATGTAGTTCATCACATTTTTATTTACCTATGGGACATCACACTTCACCCATGCCTGCTTCCAGCGGTCATGATGAATCGTTGACTGCCCACAAGGATGAGCTTGGCTTTGATCATTCAAAAAGTATAGGTGTCAAAGACTTGCTTGAGAAGTTGAAGGTGTTGGTGGAGGAAGATGATTATGTGACTGTTGACCTTTCTGTGAAGGTGTTCTTCCTGATACTTAACCAGAATTTGCTGTGTCCGGGGCCTGTAGTGTCACACCCTAGCTAGTCATGCATTAGAGTGTTGCATCATGTTTATTCTTTCACCAGAAACCTGAAATGGGGATGACAGAACCCCCAGTCCCCTCTGAAACCAACTAGGGTTTACTAAAAACTTTTTCAATGAACCTGAAATGCCCTTCTAAAATGCCCATCATTTTTGTCTTGGTTCAGAACCTCTGCCAAAAGTGGTGCACATTTTCCTAGGCCATCTTAGGGTTTTTGAATTAATTCATAAATATTTGAATTTCGGCATTTAAAATTATATAAAATATTTAAATGCTCAAATATCTCCAAACTAAAATGTTTCATGTTGGAAATAATCCAACTATGGACCAGGAGTAGTTTGGTGATTTTAGGAGTAGCCTAAGTATTTTATTTAATTCAACAAAGTTGCAGAAGTATTAAAAAAACAGAAAACAGAAAGAAATGGAAAAAACTTACCTGGCGCCCAGCAGCCGGCCCACCTACCGGCCCAGCCCAGCGCCGCTCCAGCGAGCTGCTTGCCGGCCAGGCAGGCAGGCAGGTGCCCGACGGCGACCGCTGCGCACGCCACGCACCTGCTCGCCGCCTCGCCGCTCCCCACGCCCGGTGACGTCGTGGATCAGCCTCTCTCGCTCCCCCGAACCCCCCAGACGCCCCCTCTCCTCTCCAGCTCCTCCCCCTCGCGCTCCCCCGCCATGGCCGACGCCACCATTGCCGTGCCTTCGTCGTAGCCGTGCTCGCCGCCACCCGTGCGTCCTCTCATCGTGTCGAGGAGCTCTGCCGCAGTCCACTCCATCGAGCAAGCCGAGCCCCGAGCGCTCGCAACACCCGAGTCCACCGCAACGACCTCGCCCGACCCGCCGTCGCCGGAGATCCCCTTCAACGCCGTCGTCGCTCCGGTCCATCTCCGGCCACACCAAGGGCTTCGTCGCACTCACTGTGAGCTTAGCCATCTTCCCCTCCCTTCCGTTCTTGCTCCCGAGCCGTGTAGCGACCTCCCGGAGCTCAACCGCACCCACCACCATGGAGCTCGTCGCCGACGTGCTCCCGGTCATCCTCCGGCCACTCCACGGTGTCCGTCATGCTCACCGTGTCACTTAGCACCTAGCTAGCCACTCCCCGAGCCTCACCGACCCCTCTAGCGTCAAGTTCGTCTTCGGCCGAACCCCGGTGGCCGCCAAAGTCGTCGCCGGCGCCAACTCCGGCTACCCCGACCCCAACGGACTCCACCAAGAGCTGCGGCTCGTCCTCAGCTCCACTCCGGTGGTCTCCGCAACCCATTTGGTGGCCGAAACGGCCAAAACCACTTCCGCCGCCGCGTCGGGCTCGCCGGCGGCTAAATGCCGGTGTAGCCGACCCGGGTTTGACCACGGGTGGGCCCTGGTTGACTCCCCTGAGTCAATGACAGGTGGGGCCCAGCCCTGTTAATTAAACAGGTTTAGTTTTAATTAAACTTTAACTAATCTAATGACACTGACACGCGGGACCCACTGTCAGGTTTGACCCGGACGTGTTCCGTTGACCTGCTGACGTCACACTGACGTCAGGCTGACGCAATAATTGATTTTCTGGAATTAATCTAATATAGGAAATTCCAGAATATAATTTAAACTTTAAAAATTCATAACTTTTATTCTGTAACTCCAAATCAGACAAATTATATATGAAAAATGATCAGAAAAATCCAATCTATCCATCTATACTATTTTCATGCATGATTAAACAAGTTAACCTGATGTTTAATGCAGAACAAGGAAAAGCACTTTAAAAGGCCATGTTTGAGTTTGAAATTTGAATCTTTGATTCAAATTGGTTCAAACCCTTCTGGTCTTAGTTGCATTAGCCCAACACACTCATATTGCTATGTTTCATGCATGCATCATATTGTTGCACATTGTTTGGTGATGGTTGTGTATCGGTGTTCTTTGCGGCAGGTTCTGCCCCCGAGGAGTACCGTGATTACCCTAACGAAGAACCGTATCAGTGCATCGAACCATCAGGCAAGCAACCAACCATTTGATCATATCGATACAATCCCATGGTCTCGCTCCTGCTCTCTTTTACTGCATTAAGACAACGCATTTCAAACTGCTGTGTGCTACGGTAGTTGAACCCATTTCCTCTGCATGACCTATCATTGCCACAGTAACTAGATGAAACCCACTAGCATGTGTAGGAGTTGATTGAGCCATATGTATGTGTTGTTCCTACCTTGCTATGCCTGCTATGCTTAGAGTCGTGTCAGGTCTGGTTCATCTGGGTGATGGCTAGAGTGAAATGATTATGTCGGTAATGAGAGTGGTGTGGTGAACACGATTTGGTAAAGGTATCGATGAGAGGCCATGTAGGAGTACATGGTGGGTTGTTTCATTGAAGCCGACCTTAAGCACTGAGATCTGTATGTGTGATTTAAGATACAGCTACTACCATGCATTGGGCCCTGAAATATGACCCCGCTCGACTTCTTATTCACCCTAGCTCTTTGTCCAGGAGTTGCAAGTAGTTTCTGGTGTTTGTAGCCTACTGGAGGCCGTGGACAGCGCTGACCGTAGGGGTGGGCTGTGATGCGGTAGGTACGTGGCCGGGTGTACTGAATACCCGTTAGGTATCTCGGGAACCCTGTTCACATCATTCGGGGCCGTATGGCAAACCTCGGCCGGACTCCCTGCGGATGGAACCTGGATAGGCGATAAACCTGGACTGGAGGCTTAAGTGTTTAGGTAGGTCGTGGTCTACACCCACGTCGGCTTTCGCTTGAAGTCTGTCGAGCACATGTCGTGTGCAGACGCTAAGTGGTGGAAACATGTATGAAGAAGTACACCCCTGCAGGGTTATCATGATCTATTCGAATAGCCGCGTCCGCGGTAAAGGACTACTTGGTTGCCTATACAGTTCATAGACAAGTAAATGGAAACTACTAAAAGCCTCAAGATAAGTGTGAGTGCCGAGGATGGCTCTTCCGTAGGAAGACGGAGGTGGATCCTCGGTAGTGTATTGAAGTGGAGAGTAGTGGACTCGTGTGCGCAAAACCATTTCAAGTTGGAGTCTCGTAGGTTAGCCTAGCCAAGAGTCAAAGCTGGCTTGCTGCAATAACTCCACCAACCCTTCTTGATAATATGCATGTACGTAGAATCTGATACAAGTCTTGCTGAGTACCTTTGTACTCATGTTGCTATAATTTACATTTTTACAGAAGACGCTGCAACCCCTTCTGATGGGTTCTACGTAGACGTTGACATCAATGAGTAGGCTAAGGCCCAGGTGGTGATCCTGAGCTTGTGAAGGACCACGTAGTATAGCTAGGCTTTCCAAGCCTCTTTTATTTTACTAGTTGTCTGTACTCAGACAAGTTACTTCCGCTGCTGGTTTGTATGACTGTATGACTTGAATGCTGGGTCGTGTGACCCGTACCTTTGTGTATGTTATGTATGGCTCTCTGAGCCTTAAATAAAGTACTTGTGTCATAGAGTCATGTTGTGATGCCTTGTTGTGTTTGCACATATCGAGCATATTGTGTGTATGATTGAAATGCTTGGTATGTGTGGGATCTGACTACCTAGTTGTTTATCCTTAGTAGCCTCTCTTACCGGGAAATGTCTCCTAGTGTTACCACTGAGCCATGGTAGCTTGCTACTGCTCTGGAACACTTAGGCTGGCCGGCATGTGTCCTTCTTCGTTCCTGTGTCTGTCCCTTCGGGGAAATGTCACGCATTGAGTACCGGAGTCCTGTTAGCCCGCTACATCCCGGTTTACCGGAGTCCTGCTAGCCCAGTGCTACAGCTCGGACCCACTTGCTGATGACCGACACGTTCGTTGCTGGGTCATGGATGCCTGTCCCTGTAAGCACTGTGCCACTTTGGGTTTACGACTAGTCATGTCAGCCCGGGCTCTTATCATATGGATGCTAGCGACACTATCATATACGTGAGCCAAAAGGCGCAAACGGTCCCGGGCAAAGGTAAGGCGACACCCGTGGGGATACCGTGCGTGAGGCCGCAAAGTGATATGGGGTGTTACAAGCTAGATTGATGTGACATCGAGTCGGGGTCCTGACGGCGTTGGCATCAGAGCCGGACTGCCTGTAGGTTCTCCAAGCCAAACTGGTCGATGTTGAGTCTAGAAATTCTTTAGTTATATGTAGGGGAATTGTTTGTGGGTTGGAACGTAAGGCTCTTTTTACTCCTTTATCTTATGACATTCTGATCTGAGTCAGTCTATTCTTCCACCGGGGGTTAAGGAATTAGGATCTATTCTCTCCATCAGGATCACGTGTTACTAATCAGTAGTACCTTATAGGTTTGATGGTTACAAGCCTAGTTCAGTTCTACTACCATGTTATGTTGTTAGAATGGACTCAGAACTTTGATATGATGATGTTGAGTGTGTATGAAATCCTTTGTCAAATGTCTCAAAATCCTTCTTGAGCATTTACATCTGTTATGCTGCCGAAATTTTGCTAGAAATTCTAATGCCTTTGCATTATGATTGTGTTTTCAGATGGCCACTCGCGACCTCAATCAAGTGGTTCGCCTGACTCGATGCCTAGATGTAACCGGTCATACCGCCATGTTGGTCAGGGTAATGACTGAGGCAGGATACGTTGGTATCCTGAGTACACGGTCGAAGAGCAATTCCGAGACTTTAATCAAAGCCAGTATCTCTGCACTGTCAGGATATTTCCATCTTATCCTGGGTCCACCGAGCCCCTTCACTGCTCCTATGGACTCGGGGTTACTATTGAGATGGCTGTGCAGGACGCCGCCTACTCTATGATGACCATCATGCGAGTCAGGTCTGGCCTATTTCGGGACTCTGACTTCCGGTATATGCCAGGATCACTTCCGAGAGCACAAGGGTATCCCCAGGCTATCTATGCTGACCCCACTCAGGAGGATTCACGGACCCGCACTACTGCTGAGATGCTCGAGGATAAGGACCATGAAAATCGGGCCTTGAGGTTAGAGCTCTTCAATACCCGTGCTGACCATTGGGCCACATTGACTCGGTTTGCACCGGCGGTGCAAGCTGGATATTCGGATATGCGCGATCTCTATCCTGTGAGATCTGCTCTGCCAGACGTGATGGGTTGGCGTGATGTAGGAGGCATCACCCCACCTCGCGGTCCCCGCAAGCCACCGTCTGTTGGTCCAAGACCTCATCCTAGTCCCTATGGTCCACAAGCTCCGCGAGATCGTCTATTTCCGGATGATCATGTTGAGCTTCCAGGCTATGGAGGTGACTTCTACGAGGACTACTACGGATCGGTCTGAGTTAGTGGTAGTATCACTAGTTCGTGTTAGCTGTGTCGTCTATCGTCCTGCGTGACTCGTGGGATATGACCTAGTTGTATCGCCTTCCGGAGGTGTAGAAAAATAATGTATAGGAGCTTGGAATGCCTCCGATGAGATGTAATCCTCTTTTCACCGTAATAGTACCTTGTTTGGTCTTGTACTAAACCCTGTATGGTGTGTATGATGATGGAATAAAGAAGCAGTTTCTGTATCTACCATGTCATACGGATGATCATCTTGCATTCCGAGTTATTCCTTACATTCTGTATCCTATGTCGGAATTTTATCATCCTGACTAAATCATTGTCTTGTTTACCTAGGATGGTCAACACGCGCACTAACCCTGCTCCTCAAGAGCAGGCCGAAGGCAGTGAAGTCAGGAATGCAAATCTGCCTCATCCTCCTTCCCTAGCCGAGGTTATGATGGAAGCCGAAAGAAACAAGTGGGAGACCAACCGTTTGTTGGAGCGTATTGAACAGAACATGGCACGCCATCAGAGGACTAACGTGGTGTCACTCAGTGATTTCATCAATTTACATCCACCCACGTTCCACCACTCCGTCGAGCCTCTCGACGCTGATGACTGGCTTCGCAGTATCTCTCACAAACTGCGTTCCGCGTTAGTAGCTGAGGCTGACAAGGTCACCTTTGCTGCATATCATCTTGAAGGCCCCGCCAGTCTATGGTGGGAGAATTATGGAGCTATGTGCCCAGCGGGCCATGTCACTACTTGGGCTGAATTCAGCGAGGCTTTCCGTGAACATCACATTCCGGAGGGTCTCATGGACCGTAAACGTGAGGAATTTTGCAGTTTCACTCAGGGCCGACTCTCTGTGGATGCTTACAGCAGGGAGTTCGGTAACCTCGCACGATATGCAACTGAGGAAGTTTCTACTGATGCCAAGAAGCAAGAAAGGTTCCATAAGGGGCTTAGTCCTGAGCTTCGCCGCGACCTCCGTCTGCATGAGTGCACATCTTTTCAGAAACTTGTTAACAAGGCCATCAGTGCTGAAACTGGTCAGACTGATTATGATGCAACACGCAAGCATGGCCGTGACATGGGTTCCTCATCCGGTGCTGGTCCTCAGAAGCGCCGCGTGTGGGTGCCCAACACCGCCCTGCCACCCAGGTTCACACCGAGGCCATCTTTCCAGGCGCCTCGCCCTGTTCAACAGTCTGCACCAGTCAAGCCCTATGGGGGTCCAACCAACAATGCTCCTCCACGTACCAGTTCTGTGACTTGTTTCAAGTGTGGGGAATCTGGTCACTATATGCGTGAGTGTCCCCAGACCAACCCCAACCAGTCTGCTAAAGCTGTTGGCCGTGGCAAACCGACAGGGAAAGTGTTCCACGCCAAGCCGGCCACCGCTACACGTGGCCATGTCAACTGTATCTCTGCCGAAGAAGCTCAAGAGGATCCCAACGTCGTTCTCGGTACGCTCCTTGTTAATTGCCACCCGGCATCTGTTCTTTTCGATACAGGAGCCTCTCATTCATTTATATCTGAGAACTATGCTCGTTTGCATAACACCGCATTCTGTAACATGCCATCCACTATGGAAATTTCTACTCCCGGTTCTAGATGGCAGACCTCCAGGGTAAGTTATCGAAATGAAATCCAAGTCGACAAACTTGTTTTCCTTGCATCTTTGATAGCTCTCAAATTTTCACATATTAATATCATTTTGATTATGGACTGGATGTCAGCTCATCATGCCAAAATTGATTGCTTCTCTAGGACTGTTCAACTCACTCATCCTTCGGGGAAGATAGTCAATGTCTTGACCCGATTAGCCAAGCGACAATTATATTCTCTTAACGCCAGCCCTTTGCCAGACCTTGAGGACGTTCTGGTAGTCCGTGACTTTCCGGATGTCTTCCCAGAGGAATTGCCAGGTGTTCCACCTGACAGGGATGTTGAGTTCGTAATAGACCTCATTCCAGGAACCGTTCCGATTGCTAGAAGACCCTATAAGATGGCACCACTAGAACTAGCCGAGCTTAAGAAACAACTCGATGAGTCCTTGAAAAAGGGTTTCATCCGACCTAGTTCATCTCCGTGGGCTTGCCCCGTCCTCTTCGTCAAGAAGAAGGATGGTACGGACCGGATGGTTGTAGATTATCGACCTGTCAATTTGGTCACAATCAAGAACAAATATCCGCTTCCTAGGATCAACGACCTGTATGATCAGCTCGCTGGATCCTCAGTCTTCTCCAAGATGGATTTGAGGTTGGGCTACCATCAAATCAAAATCAGAAACGGGGACATTCCTAAAACGGCCTTTGTTACTTGTTATGGCCAATACGAGTACACCGTCATGTCTTTCGGTTTAACCAACGCTCCAGCCACCTTTTCTCGGTTAATGAACTCAATCTTCATGGAGTATTTGGATAAATTCGTCGTGGTTTACCTAGATGATATACTCATCTACTCCAAGAACGAGGAAGAACATGCCGAACATCTAAGGCTAGTGTTGAAGAAACTTCGAGAGCACCGCCTTTATGCCAAGTTTTCCAAATGTGAATTTTGGTTGTCAGAAGTGACCTATCTGGGTCATGTAATATCTGGTAAAGGTATTGCTGTTAACCCTGAGCGAGTTCAAGCCGTCCTTAATTGGACTCCACCTGAATCGGTCAAGCAAGTTCGGAGTTTCCTTGGCCTAGCGAGCTATTGTCGTCGCTTTGTCGAGAACTTCTCCAAAGTTGCTAAACCTCTAACCGAACTCCTTAAGAAGGATAAAAAGTTTGAATGGACTCCACAATGTGAGCACAACTTTCAGGAACTGAAAAGACGCCTGACTTCTGCTCCCGTTCTGGTACAACCAGACTTCTCTAAGGACTTTGTTATCTACTGTGACGCTTCGCGACAAGGACTAGGTTGTATTCTCATGCAAGATCGGCATGTAATTGCTTATGCCTCACGGCAATTGCCCCCACATGAGGAGAATTATCCTACTCATGATCTAGAGCTTGCAGCTGTAGTCTATGCACTTAAAACCTGGCGACATTACCTCCTCGGTAATCGTTGCGAAATATTCACTGATCACCAAAGTCTGAAGTACATCTTCACCCAACCGGATTTGAATCTCAGGCAAAGACGTTGGGTCGAGTTGATCACAGATTTCGACTTAGGAATAACTTACACCCCAGGGAAAGCCAACGTCATGGCTGATGCACTAAGTCGTAAATCTTATTGTAACAACCTGATGTTACAACAAAGTCAACCGCTTCTCCATGAGGAATTTCGGAAGCTTAACCTTCACATTGTTCCTCAAGGATTTCTTTCCACCTTGGTGGCGAAACCTACTCTTACGGATCAAATCATCGCTGCCCAGAAGCGAGATAAGGGAATAGCTAAGATCAAGGAGAACATTGCTAGCGGAGATGCTAGTTGTTTCTCCACAAATGATCATGGTGTTGTGTACTTTGGGAACCGTTTAGTGGTTCCCAAGAACCAGCATCTACGACAGTTGATCCTTAAGGAGGCTCATGAATCCCCTCTCACCATTCATCCGGGTAGTACCAAGATGTATCAGGACCTACGCCAGAGGTTCTGGTGGACTAGGATGAAGAGATAAATTGCTCAGTATATTGCTAATTGCGACATCTATCATCGTGTAAAAGCAGAGCGTCAACGGCCTGCTGGCACCCTTCAGCCCCTAGCTATTCCTGAATGGAAATGGGATAAAATTGGTATGGATTTCATTACCGGTTTTCCCAGGACCAAGAGAGGGAATAATGCTATCTTTGTCGTTGTCGATCGTCTTTCCAAAGTGACCCATTTCTTACCTGTTCATGAGAGTATAACTGCTAGTTAGCTGGCAGACATATACATCTCCCGAATAGTGTCTCTCCATGGTGTTCCTTTGGAAATTAACTCGGATCGAGGAAGTCTTTTCACCTCTCGATTTTGGGAAAGTTTCCAAAACGCTATGGGAACCCGCCTTTCCTTTAGCACTGCTTTTCACCCTCAATCGAGTGGTCAAGTAGAACGCGTCAACCAGATCCTAGAAGACATGCTTCGAGCCTCTGTTATCTCATTCGGAATGGATTGGGAGAAATGCCTTCCATTTGCCGAATTTGCTTACAACAACAGCTATCAATCTAGCTTGGGTAAAGCCCCTTTTGAAGTTCTCTATGGACGACGGTGTAGAACACCCCTTAACTGGCCAGAGACCGGGGAAAGACAATTCTTTGGCCCGGATATGATTCATGAAGCAGAAGAGCAAGTTCGCATCGTTCATGAAAAGTTGAAAACAGCCCAATCTCGTCAAAAGAGTCAATATGACCGAAAACATAAGGCTATGACTTTCGAGGTTGACGAGAAGGCTTACCTTCGGGTTAACCCTTTGAAGGGAACCCATCGTTTCGGTATCAAAGGCAAATTGGCTCCTCGTTACATTGGACCTTTTTGCATTCTCGCTAAACGAGGAGAAGTTGCCTACCAGTTGGAACTACCTCCGCACCTCTCCAGAGTCCACGATGTCTTCCACGTTTCTCAACTCAGGCGTTGCTTCTCGTATCCTATCCGTGGAGTGGACTACGAAACGCTCGATCTCCAAGATAATATTACATATCGAGAGTACCCCATTCGTATCCTCGATCAGGCCGAGCGTACCACTCGACGTCATAATATCAAGTTTCTCAAAGTTCAATGGTCGCACCATTCTGAGGATGAAGCAACTTGGGAAAGGGAGGATCGTCTTCGTGTCACATCCCTGGTCCTGTTATGCACTAGGCTAGACCTCATGTGAGCATCATGTTTTAATTAAAATGAAATTTGAATTGAGGAATTTTCAAAGCCTCAGAAACCTTCTAAAAATGATCAACATTAAAATCTCCTCAAAGAAGTCCAAGAAAATGTTCCTCTTAGTCTCTGAAAATATTGCAAAGAGGTAAAACTCAAAACAATATTTTTGGTATCTTAGAGTTAATTATTTTGGGCCATTGAATTAAATAAACAGCTATTTGCATTGGATATATATTTGATATATAAATAATATATGTCCAATAATTACTAGAACATTTTATGTGGTTTGGTATATTTTAGTTCTAGCCACATAACTATTTTCAGGATTTTATAAAATGGTTTAGTATATTACTAAACTAAAACAACACAGAACAAAATAGATAAATAAAAACAAAAATAGAAAGAGCAGAGGACTACCTGGCGCTCACCTCAGCCCACCTGGCCCAGCTCCTCCAGCCGGCCCAGCCCACCGCCGCTTCTCCCCCTGTCGTCTTCCTCCCCCTCGCCCCGAAGCTGCTCGGTGGCGCGCGCGGCCACGTGCCCCGGCCACCTCCTCCCTGCCCGGCCGCCTCCTCCTCTCCTGGACGTCTCCCGCAGCTCCACGCCACCCCCTGGAACCCCCTCGCACTCTCTCTCGACCCCTTCCCCCTACTCTGCTCTCTCTCTCTCTCGCGCAGCCCGAGCGGAGCTCATCGCCGCCGCTCGCCGTTGCCGCACCCAGAGCCTCCCCCTCGACCCTCGGCGTGCCCAGTAGCTCGGCTACCTTGCCCTCATCCTCTCCGACGAGTCAAGCGACCTCGGACGCCCTGCATCGCCGTCATCGAGCCGTCTTCTTCACACACGGCCGCCGGATGCCGCTCGTCGATTCGCCATCTCCGCCACCTCCCCGAGCCCACCGAGCTACTCGTCGACCTCGCCGTGAGCTCCTCTGTCGAACCCCTCTCTCCCCGTGCTCTATTTCCCTCCGTAGCCGCCGTTACCACCGCGGCCGAGAGCTTCTCGCCGCCGGCCATGGCGTGGCCATGGCCACAGCCACCGCAGCTCGCTCCCGAGCCCACCGTCGTGCTCACCGCAACCTCAGGAGCCCGCAGCACCCACCAGTTTCTCCCGTAGCGCACCATAGCGTCGAATCGATCGGCGCCCGAACTCCGGTGCCGCCGCGAGCTTGTTTCCGGCGAGCTCCGGCCACCACAGCCGCTGCCGCTCGCCCAGTTGGATGCGGCGCATCTTCAGCTACCCGTAGGAGCAAACCACGCGTCGAATGGTGCTCCGTAGCGAGCACACGTTGCATCTCCGTCGTCGGCCATGGTCGTCGCCGGCGAAACTCCGGCGGGAGCTGACGTGGCTCCGTCATTAGGAGCTAATCCAACTAACTAAACCACCTATAGCCACTGACAGTAGGCTCCACCCCTGGTCAAACCCCAGTCAGCGCTGGGTTTGACCGGGATTAGTTCCTGTGTCACTGACGTGTGGACCCCGCATGTCAGGTTTGACCTGGACCTGACCGTTGACTCGCTGACGTCATGCTGGCGTCAGGCTGACGCAGTTAAATCATTTTCTGGAATTATTTTAATTCTAAATATTCAGGAAATTCCAGAAAATGTTCAAAACTTCAAAAATTCATAGTAATTCAACCGTAACTCCAAATTAAATAATTTATATATGAAAAATTATCAGAAAAATTCAAGGAATCCATCTGTACCATTTTTATGCATGTTAGAACAACTTATAGCTGCTGTATAGCACAAATCAATTAAATGGCATTTGAATAATCACATATGGAGTTTGAATTTGAATCTTGTATTCAAACCAACTTCATTTAATCTGTTGCTAGTTGCATTAGCTCAAAACACATTCATATTGCCATGTCATAGCATGCATCATTTTGTGCATTGCATTGATTGTGTTCTTCTTTGTTGCCGGTATCTGTTCCCTCCCGGTAGACGATGTTCCGACGTTGTGATCGTTGACACTGATGAAGACTCAATGTTATCTTCAGAAGTGCCAGGCAAGCAAAACCCCCTTGTTCATTCCGATACAATCCCACTCTCTCGCTCCTGCTCTCTTTTACTGCATTAGGACAACAACGATTCATCTGTTACTTGCTGCGGTAGCTGAACCCCTTTATCCTTTGCATGACCTGTCATTCCACAGTAAATAGATGAAACCCACTAGCATGGGTAGGAGTTGTTTGAGCCCTGATGTGCCTACTCATTCTTGCTTGTTTGTCATGCCAGCTACTGCTTAGAGTTGAGTCAGGTCTGATTCATTGGGGATGAATCAGAGGCGTGTGAACATGTCCTACTGTGTGTGAGCTAAGTGTGTGAACACGTTTTGGTAAAGGTAGCGGTGAGAGGCCATGTAGGAGTACATGGTGGGTTGTCTCATTGCAGCCGTCCTCAGGAACTGAGTTCTGTGTTTGTGATCCATGATTCAGCTACTACCACGCATTGGGCCCGAAACCAATGGACCCTCTCGGCTTCTTGATCACCCTTGTCCTCTGTCCAGGAGTTGCAAGTAGTTTCTGGTGTTTGTAGTATGCTGGAGGCCGTGGGCAGCGCTGACCGTAGGGGTGGGCTGTGATGCGGTAGGCACGTAGCACGGTGTACCGGGCGCCCGTTTGGTGTCTCGGGAACCCTGTTCACATTGTTTGGGGCTGTGAGCGAAACTCCGGCAGGATCTCCTCATGGATGGAACCCGAATAGGCGATAAACCTGAACTAGAGACTTAGGTGATTAGGTAGGTCGTGGCCGACACCCACGTTGGGCTTCCGCTTGAAGGTTGCCGAGTACATGTCGTGTAAACGACGGTAAGTGGTGAGAGCGTGTATGAAGAAGTACACCCCTGCAGGGTTAACCTAATCTATTCGAATAGCCGTGTCCGCGGAAAAGGACTTCTGGATTGCTTATATCAGTTCATAGACAAGTGAAAGTGGATACTCTAAAATACACAAGATAAGCGTGAGTGCTATGGATGGCGTTCTCGTAGGGAGACGGGAGCGGATCCATAGTGGTGTATTGATATGGTGAATATGTGGACTCGTGTGCGTCACCTCAAAAGAGTCGGTTGCAGTCGTAGTTTAGGATAGCCACCGAGTCAAAGCTGGCTTGCTGCAGTTAAACCCCACCACCCCTTTGTTGATAATGATGCATATGTAGTTAGTTCTGATGTAAGTCTTGCTGGGTACATTTGTACTCACGTTTGCCTATTTTATGTTTTTGTAGAGAGACTTCAGTCTCACTAGTAGTTCCGCTTGGACTTCGACGTTTAGCTTGTTACCTCAGCTATGATCTTGTGCCCTCGGTAGTATCTGGTAGATAGTCGGGCTTCTCAGCCTTTTTCATTTATAGTTGTCTGTACTCAGACATGATAGCTTCCGCTTGTGCTTTGACTTGTATGCTCTGAATGTTGGGTCATGAGACCTATGTTTGTAATATCTCGCTCCTCGGAGCCTAATGAATAAATACTTGAGTCATAGAGTCATGTTGTGATGCCATGTTGTGTTTGCACATATCGAGCATATTGTGTGTATGTTATTGAAATGCTTGGTATGTGTGGGATCTGACTATCTAGTTGTTTATCCTTAGTAGCCTCTCTTACCGGGAAATGTCTCCAAGTGTTTCCAATGGTAGCTTGCTACTGCTCCGGAACACTTAGGCTGGCCGGCATGTGTCCTTCTTCGAAATGTCACGCGATGAATACCGGAGTCCTATTAGCCCGCTACAGCCCGGTTCACCGGAGTCGTGCTAGCCCAGTGCTACAGCCTGGATTCACTCGCTGATGACCGACACGTTCGATGCTGGGTCATGGATGCCTGTCCCTGTAAGTTTGTGCCACTTTGGGTTTACGACTAGCCATGTCAGCCCGGGCTCCTTATCATATAGATGCTAGTGACACTGTCATATACGTGTGCCAAAAGGCGCAAACGGTCCCGGGTAAAGGTAGGGCGACACCCGTGGGAATACCGTGCGTGAGGCCGCAAAGTGATATGAGGTGTTACATGCTAGATCGATGTGGCATTGAGTCGGGGTCCTGACAGCGTTGGTATCAGAGCTTGACTGCCTGTAGGATTACCAAGCCAAACTGGTCGATGTTGAGTCTAGAAATTCTTTAGTTATATGTAGGGGAATTGATTGTGGGATGGAACGTAAGGCTCTTTTTACTCCTTATACCTCATGGCCTTCTGATCTGAGTCATCATCTTCTCTTCTACGGGGATTAAGAACTAGGCTATCTCTTCTTTCTATTAGGATCACGTGTTACTAATCAGTGGACTTATAAGATTGTTGGATTTAAGTCTCAGTTCAGTTCCTACTACTTCCGTATGTTAATTGTTGATCTCGAAACCTTGATATTCTGCTTCTGAGTGGTTATGCCACCATTTTTGTGAATGTCTCAAATCTTTTCTGAGCATTTACAGCCGTTATGCTGTCCGAGTCATCCCAGGTTTCTAAGTAGTCTGATGCATTTGCAAATCCTTTCTTCCCGTTTCACTGTTCCCATGGGCCAGATTAACCACACTAATCAGTGAGTTGAGGTACTCCGTTACCTTGACATATATGTTGGAGATATGATTATGACCCTAGGTGTCTTAGGGGATCATCTAGTAATTTAGCCATGATTTGTGTTCCTAGTGTGATGATTCTGGCCATCATTCTCGAAAGCATCCCGTGATGCTACTTAGTAATAGGTATTCTGTTCCTGGGTTCTTGAACCCAAGATTCACTCTACCTACTTCATGTTGATAGTAATTGCTAGTGCCTTTAGGATATTAGTAACCTTTGCGATAGTCCTTGAAGTCCGTGGTATCTTCTTCTTCCAAATACCATGAACTACTTATGACAGAAGTTCCTCGTTGAACTGAAATATCACAACATGATTATTCTTGATGAGTTCTCCATTATATATTGTGGCTCTCCAGTTCTACCTTTATGCATGGGTTATCCGGAAGAAATATGTTGAACTTTGTTCGACATGCTAATCCATGCATCCACAACTTAGAAAATCATATGTTCTTTTGAGTTGTCCCATCTTAGTTGTTTCCGACCCTCGCCTATCAATTGATAGTCAAGAGTATGCGTGCATTCATTCGTCGATGCCTATTACCCTTGTGGTCCGCCAAGCCATTCTATTTCAGAATGAATAGGAGAAACAAACTCCAGAATCTCATCCATATCTAGGATTGGGTCAAAGCAATTGTATTCCGTAGATCAAAATGCCAATCCAGCTTCTGGTCTGTTCTACCTTGAAGTATTACCATCTTTATATCAGGAATATCATGGGAATTGCACACCATCTTATGAATTCTTGACGCAGTAATACTTCTGATCATCATTGATAATTTCTCGGTTTCCGTGTTATTGTAACCGGAATGCCGACAAATGAATCATGGCATGTGAAATCAATACTGCTAGCAACTCCATTGCTTGGTAGTTAAATGGACGATAACCTCATTCTTAGCGTGTTGATTATTGAATCGTCACCCTAAGGTTGATTGTGCTACCTAGTCCTTATTTCTGGTGCACTCTCCGATCAGTGAGTTAGGATAGTGCCAATCCTTGCTTATTTGATCATATCGTCTTGCCCTGAAAAGTAAGATTGTTCTCGAGCTTAGTAACATACCGGTGGTTCATGATATTCCAAATTTCTTCTCGGAAGTATCACCAGGTTGTCGCCTGACCGCTATGTTGATCTCGTGATCAAGTTGGGTTCTTGTGAACCACCTTCTCTCCAAAAATCGGTGTTAGATATCCCTGAGCTAGTTGGTTAATCTAGACAACAACTTGGAGAGTTGGAAGATAAAAGCTTGCCTGACTTAGTTCGTTCCAAAGGGATATTCTTGTGTAGGGTGTGCTGAAGAAAGATGATATATTCATCGATTGGTCCTTGTGATCAGTTGCTGGACCTATTGTCTTACCAATCCTTTGATTTGAGTGTGGGCTATCGTCAAATCAAATCAGTACCAACGATGCTCGTAATGTTGTCTTATTCGTGGTTGATCCCACGAGCATACACCATTACATCTTTGGTCTGACCAATGCTATCACCGTGTTCACTTAACTATGGAATTCCTTTTAAAAGGAAACCTAGATGAATTGTTGTTGAGCCCATTGGCAACATCCTTATCTCCTCCATGATGTTGTTGAACATTAAGCTAGTGTTGGAAACTTTTGAAAGCATTTTCTTCATGCTAGCTCATGAAGTATTTGTTTGATGAAAGGAGTGACTTCCTCTTATACACATGCATTTGGTGAAAGTTGCCGCCGTGAATTTGAGAAAGATTGTTTTGTTTCCTTTGGAATCATCCCAAATCAGTCATGCACACGTGCGAAGTATTCTGTAGTCTGGAGACTTGCAACCTTCATTCTATATGTGTCCCTAGCACACTAAGCCACTGATTGACTTGTTCAAGGAAAAGAAGTCTATGCTTGGGATCTAATCCATGGACTTGCGTAAAGACTTCGATATCCTCAATGATGGTTCTCCACCTGAACTCGGTAGTGTTTAATTATAAGACTGCTACGTGGCCATGCTTGTCTGGGACAACGTGTTCGCATGTTTGTAGCAGAACCAGCTCATGTTTTGGAGCTTACTATTATAGCTCACTCCCCGAGAATCCCGCGACATTATCTCGTCGATTTATGTTGCAAACTTTCATTTTTCTTTCTAGACTTGATGAGTCTGGGATATCCTGACACCAACCAGATCTGAATCTCAGGCAGATGTGATGGTTGGAACATTTCCCAAGAATTATAATATTGGTCTCTCAATAACCGGCAAGGTGGATGTCGTGCCCAACACACCCATCCGGTAGACCTATTATCATGGTATCTTGTTTGAGGAAGTTGGCCACCTCCCCATAGGGATTTCGTAGGATTACTCCCTAGTTGCCCCTATGGATTTCTGTGTTCCGAAGTCCGACCTTTTTACTTGATGTTCTAGATATCAAACCATATCTATGGGTGGATTACGCTAGCACATCAAGGAGAACATTAGAAGCGGAGTGCTAAATGTCTCTTGGTCGATCATCCAGATTTTATTTGCTTGGCCTCGCTAAGGTGAAATCTGAGAAAGTGTTATCCTCCTTCGCATCTGCATCGTCCATCGCTATTCATCATGGTAGTATGTTGTGTTGTCAGCACCCTTGACACGGTTGTTGATAAAACCTTGATGATTGTGGAAATGCTCAAGTTCTTGAGAGCACGCACAAGCGCTACGTGTTATCATCGGCTCTAATTGGGATGCTCTCAGTTCCCTCGGCAATGCTATGACCTTCTCAAACAGTGAATTCACTCTCTATTGTTGGGTTCTTCCCCAGTTACCAGAATCATTCCCAGCATTTGCATTTTGTTCCCAGCTTGCACCGCCAATGTGCCATTCTACCATGGGTCTCTTCCATTTCCGGTGATAAGCAAATTCATCCATTACGTTGTCTTCAACAAGGTAATCCACATCATCCAAGTCCGAGTATGCCATTCTACCGACCCTGTCACACCCTAGCTAGTCATGCATTAGAGTGTTGCATCATGTTTACTCTTTCATCAGAAACTTGAAATGGGGATCTGTGAAACCCTCAGAATCATTTTTGAAAATGATCCAAATAAAAATTTCTCCAAAAGGGTCCAAGAAAATGCTCATGTTGCTCTCTGAAAATATTGGACAGAGATAAAAATCAAACCAATATTTTTAAGGGCTCATAGGTATTTATTTTGGGCATTTGGAATTAATGCATAAATATTTGCATTGGAGATATATTATTTATATATATCAATATATGTCCAAATATTATGCCAGTTATAAAGGAGCTCTGGAATAATATATCTAGCTCTTGCAAAAAATTGGCATAAGTTAAATAAATGATTTAATATATTATTTAAATCAAAACAAATGTCAGAAATTAGAAAAAGTAAAATAACTAAAAGGGAGAAGCTTACCTGGGCTCCTCCCTGTGCAGCCAGCCAGCTGGCCGGCCCAGCCAGCAGTCGGCCCAGCCCACCACTGCAGCCCTCCGTCGTCTTCCTCCCCTCGCCCCGAAGCTGCTGCGTGCTCGCACGCGCACGGCGGCGCGGCCACCTCCTGCTTGCCGACGAGCTCCTGGCCGCGTGGACGACTTCCGCAGGCCGTCCCGATCCCCCCTGCTCTCTCTCACTCTCCCGCGATTCTTCCCTCCTCTCCCTCGCTCTCTCTCTCACACGGCCGAACACCACCGTCGCCGCCGTTCCCCATAGCAGCCGTCACCGGCCACCCCTCGCTCCCCTAACTGGCTCAGGAGCTCCGCCTCGACTTCCTCTTCCTCCCCACCGCTCCACGGGCCTCCGGAAGCCCTGCATCGCCGCCACGTCGCCGTTCCCCTCCTCGGGCTCCGACCATCGTCGCTGTCGAATTCGCCGTCTCCAGCGCGTCCCCGAGCCTGCTAACCATCCCTGCAGCTCCGCGGTGAGCCCCCGGGTCGTTTTCCCCTTCTCCCCTGGTCTCCTTCGATCTCTAGGCCTTAGCCCCACCTTGGCCGAGAGCTCCACGCCGCCGGCGATGTCGCCGTCGTGGCCACAGTCACCGTAGCACCCAACCGAGCACACCCACGCCCTCACCGCACCGCGTACAAGCCGTAGGTGCCAACCCCGCATCCCCACAGCCGTTGTAGCCTCGACCCCGAGCTCAACCGAACTCCGGCAGCCGCCATGGTCGTCGCCGTCGTCGGTACCGGCCACCCCAGGCTCGGCCACCACCACCGTTCGATGCACGGGAGCAAGAGCTCTCCAACGAGCCCAAGCACGGCCTCGCCCGTGCCCCGTAGCGCGATCCCGCATCGCGCGGCCGTCTCGGGCCTCGCCGGCGTCATGTCGCCGGTGGGTTTGACCCACCTTGAGCACGGCAGGACCCCCCCTGAGTCCCTAACAGGTGGGCCCAGCCCTGTAGCTAATTAGGATTAGCGCTAACCACTGTTAGTTAACCCCCTGACACTGACCAGTGGGCCCCAGCGCCACTAATCCCTAATTAGGATTAATTTAACCCTGTTAAACCCCCCTATCACTGACGTGTGGCCCCCACACGTCAGGTTTGACCCCAGCCAGCCATAGTTGACCACTGACGTCATGCTGACGTCATGCTGGCGCAATATTTATATTTCTGGATTTAATTTAAATCAGGAAATTCCAGAATATTATTTAAACTTCAAAAATTCATAACTTTTATTCTGTAACTCCAAATTGGACAAATTATATATGAAAAATGATCAGAAAAATCCAATCTATCCATCTGTACTATTTTCATGCATGATCAAACAAGTTAAATTGATGTTTTAAGCAGAACAAGGAAAAACACTTTAAAAGGCCATGCTTGAGTTTGAAATTTGAATCTTTGATTCAAATTTGTTCAAACCCTTCTGGTTTTAGTTGCATTAGCCCAACACACTCATATTGCCATGTTTCATGCATGCATCATATTGTTGCACATTGATTGGTGATGGTTGTGTATCGGTGTCCCTTGCGACAGGTTCTGCCTCCGAGGAGTACCGTGATTACCCTAACGAAGAACCGTATCAGTGCATCGAACCATCAGGCAAGCAACCAATCATTTGATCATATCGATACAATCCCATGTTCTCGCTCCTACTCTTTTACTGAATTAAGACAACACGTTTGAAACTGCTGTGTGCTACGGTAGTTGAACCCATTTCCTCTGCATGACCTGTCATTGCCACAGTAACTAGATGAAACCCACTAGCATGTGTAGGAGTTGATTGAGCCATATGTATGTGTTGTTCCTACCTTGCTATGCCTGCTATGCTTAGAGTCGTGTCAGGTCTGGTTCATCTGGGTGATGGGCTAGAGTGAAATGATTATGTGGGTAATGAGAGTGGTGTGGTGAACACGATTTGGTAAAGGTATCGATGAGAGGCCATGTAGGAGTACATGGTGGGTTGTTTCATTGAAGCCGACCCTAAGCACTAAGATCTGTATGTGTGATTTAAGATACAGCTACTACCATGCATTGGGCCCTGAAATATGACCCCGCTCGACTTCTTATTCACCCTAGCTCTCTGTCCAGGAGTTGCAAGTAGTTTCTGGTGTTTGTAGTCTACTGGAGGCCGTGGACAGCGCTGACCGTAAGGGTGGGCTGTGATGCGGTAGGTACGTGGCCGGGTGTACCGAATACCCGTTAGGTATCTCGGGAACCCTGTTCACATCGTTCGGGGCCGTATGGGAAACCTCGGCCGGACTCCCTGCGGATGGAACCTGGATAGGTGATAAACCTGGACTAGAGGCTTAAGTGTTTAGGTAGGTCGTGGTCTACACCCACGTCGGCTTTCGCTTGAAGTCTGCCGAGCACATGTCGTGTGCAGACGCTAAGTGGTGGAAACATGTATGAAGAAGTACACCCCTGCAGGGTTAACATGATCTATTCGAATAGCCGCGTCCGCGGTAAAGGACTACTTGGTTGCCTATACAGTTCATAGACAAGTAAATGGAAACTACTAAAAGCCTCAAGATAAGTGTGAGTGCCGAGGATGGCTCTTCCGTAGGAAGACGGAGGTGGATCCTCGGTAGTGTATTGAAGTGGTGAGTAGTGGACTCGTGTGCGCAAAACCATTTCAAGTTGAAGTATCGTAGGATAGTCTAGCCAAGAGTCAAAGCTGGCTTGCTGCAATAACTCCACCAACCCTTCTTGATACTATGCATGTATGTAGGTTCTGATGTAAGTCTTGCTGAGTACCTTTGTACTCATGTTGCTATAATTTACATTTTTTACAGAAGACGCTGCAACCCCTTCTGATGGGTTCTATGTAGACGTTGAGCTTGTGAAGGACCACGTAGTATAGCTAGGCTTTCCAAGCCTCTTTTATTTCACTAGTTGTCTGTACTCAGACAAGTTACTTCCGCTGCTGGTTTGTATGACTGTATGACTTGTATGTTGGGTCTTGAGACCCGTATCTATGTGTATGCTATGTATGGCTCCCTGAGCCTTAAATAAAGTACTTGTGTCATAGAGTCATGTTGTGATGCTTCGTTGTATTTGCACATATCGAGCATATTGTGTGTATGATTGAAATGCTTGGTATGTGTGGGATCTGACTACCTAGTTGTTTATCTTTAGTAGCCTCTCTTACCGGGAAATGTCTCCTAGTGTTACCGCTGAGCCATGGTAGCTTGCTACTGCTTTGGAACACTTAGGCTGGCCGGCATGTGTCCTTCTTCGTTCCTGTGTCTGTCCCTTCGGGGAAATGTCACGCTTTGAGTACCGGAGTCCTGTTAGCCCGCTACAGCCCGGTTTACCGGAGTCCTGCTAGCCCAGTGCTATAGCCCAGACCCACTTGCTGATGACCGACACGTTCGAAGCTGGGTCATGGATGCCTGTCCCTGTAAGTCTGTGCCACTTTGGGTTTACGACTAGTCATGTCAGCCCGGGCTCCTTATCATATGGATGCTAGCGACACTATCATATACGTGAGCCAAAAGTCGCAAACGGTCCCGGGCAAAGGTAAGGCGACACCCGTGGGGATACCGTGCGTGAGGCCGCAAAGTGATATGAGGTGTTACCGGCTAGATCAATGTGACATCGAGTCGGGGTCCTGACAGACCCCCTCCAAACGATCGCTCGAGAATTGTCCTAGGCTGGTTTAAAGAGTTTCAATGATCTCTGAATCAAAGGTGATTCTTTTGCCACTTAAGGGGATATATCTACGAATCACCCCCCCCCCTCCAGGATGTCTCGTTGAGGTATCATGGCAACTCAACTCCTCGCTACGTTGACAACCGTTCACCACCTTCTTAGGTGTGGAATCGTTGTCTACCTAGTGAACCTTCGTCATCTGTTCCACTCCATTCCTCTAGAGGTGTGCTTCGTCTCTCAGCTCGAGAGATGTTGCTATGTCCCATTCCGTGAGTTAATCCTGAGTTGTTCGTTCTTTGAGAAGATTAATTCTTCTAGAGCTTTCCTTCCCTCTTCTTGTCATGTTAGTTGGAGTTCTCAGAGAAAGACTTCGAGACAATGATGGTGATCGAATCAACGCTCTTATGAAGTGCACCCTGGATCGTGAAGATTATACTAGTTGTGTTTCCCCTTCACCTTACCCTACGCTCGAATCTCGGGACGAGATTTTTGTTTAGTGGGGGTGAGTTGTCACATCCCTGGTCCTGTTATGCACTAGGATAGACCTCATGTGAGCATCATGTTTTAATTCAAATGAAATTTGAATTGAGGAATTTTCAAAGCCTCAGAAACCTTCTAAAAATGATCAACATTAAAATCTCCTCAAAGAAGTCCAAGAAAATGTTCCTCTTAGTCTCTGAAAATATTGCAAAGAGGTAAAACTCAAAACAATATTTTTGGTATCTCAGAGTTAATTATTTTGGGCCTTTGAATTAAATAAATAGCTATTTGCATTGGATATATATTTGATATATAAATAATATATGTCCAATAATTACTGGAACATTTTATGTGGTTTGGTATATTTTAGTTCTAGCCACATAACTATTTTCAGGATTTTATAAAATGGTTTAGTATATTACTAAACTAAAACAACACAGAACAAAATAGATAAATAAAAACAAAAATAGAAAGAGCAGAGGACTACCTAGCGCTCACCTCAGCCCACCTGGCCCAGCTCCTCCAGCCGGCCCAGCCCACCGCCGCTTCTCCCCCTGTCGTCTTCCTCCCCCTCGCCCCGAAGCTGCTCGGCGGCGCGCGCGGCCACGCGCCCCGGCCACCTCCTCCCAGCCTGGCTGCCTCCTCCTCTCCTGGACGTCTCCCGCAGCTCCACGCCACCCCCTGGAACCCCCTCGCACTCTCTCTCGACCCCTTCCCCCTCCTCTGCTCTCTCTCTCGCGCAGCCCGAGCGGAGCTCATCGCCGCCGCTCGCCGTTGCCGCACCCAGAGCCTCCCCCTCGACCCTCGGTGTGCCCAGTAGCTCGGCTACCTCGCCCTCATCCTCTCCGACGAGTCAAGCAACCTCGGACGCCCTGCATCGCCGTCATCGAGCCGTCTTCTTCACACACGGCCGTCGGATGCCGCTCGTCGATTCGCCGTCTCCGCCACCTCCCCGAGCCCACCGAGCTGCTCGTCGACCTCGCCGTGAGCTCCTCTGCCGAACCCCTCTCTCCCCGTGCTCTATTTCCCTCCGTAGCCGCCGTTACCACCGCGGCCGAGAGCTTCTCGCCGCCGGCCATGGCGTGGCCGTGGCCACAGCCACCGCAGCTCGCTCCCGAGCCCACCATCGTGCTCACCGCAAACTCAGGAGCCCGCAGCACCCACCAGTTACTCCCGTAGTGCACCATAGCATCGAATCGATCGGCGCCCGAACTCCGGTGCCGCCGCGAGCTCGTTTCCGGCGAGCTCCGGCCACCACAGCCGCTGCCGCTCGCCCAATTGGATGCGGCGCATCTTCAGCTACCCGTAGGAGCAAACCACGCGTCGAATGGTGCTCCGTAGCGAGCACACGTTGCATCTCCGTCGTCGGCCATGGTCGTCACCGGCGAAACTCCTGCGGGAGCTGACGTGGCTCCGTCATTAGGAGCTAATCCAACTAACTAAACCACCTATAGCCACTGACAGTAGGCCCCACCCCTGGTCAAACCCCAGTCAGCGCAGGGTTTGACCGGGATTAGTTCCTGTGTCATTGACGTGTGGACCCCGCACGTCAGGTTTGACCTGGACCTGGCCGTTGACTCGCTGACGTCATGCTGGCGTCAGGCTGACGCAGTTAAATCATTTTCTGGAATTATTTTAATTCTAAATATTCAGGAAATTCCAGAAAATGTTCAAAACTTCAAAAATTCATAGTAATTCAACCGTAACTCCAAATTAAATAATTTATATATGCAAAATTATCAGAAAAATTCAAGGAATCCATCTGTACCATTTGTATGCATGTTAGAACAACTTATAGCTGCTGTATAGCACAAATCAATTAAATGGCATTTGAATAATCACATATGGAGTTTGAATTTGAATCTTGTATTCAAACCAACTTCATTTAATCTGTTGCTAGTTGCATTAGCTCAAAACACATTCATATTGCCATGTCATAGCATGCATCATTTTGTGCATTGCATTGATTGTGTTCTTCTTTGTTGCCGGTATCTGTTCCCTCCCGGTAGACGATGTTCCGACGTTGTGATCGTTGACACTGATGAAGACTCAATGTTATCTTCAGAAGTGCCAGGCAAGCAAAAACCCCTTGTTCATTCCGATACAATCCCACTCTCTCGCTCCTGCTCTCTTTTACTGCATTAGGACAACAACAATTCATCTGTTACTTGCTGCGGTAGCTGAACCCCTTTATCCTTTGCATGACCTGTCATTCCACAGTAAATAGATGAAACCCACTAGCATGGGTAGGAGTTGTTTGAGCCCTGTTGTGCCTACTCATTCTTGCTTGTTTGTCATGCCTGCTACTGCTTAGAGTTGAGTCAGGTCTGATTCATCGGGGATGAATCAGAGGCGTGTGAACATGTCCTACTCTGTGTGAGCTAAGTGTGTGAACACATTTTGGTAAAGGTAGCGGTGAGAGGCCATGTAGGAGTACATGGTGGGTTGTCTCATTGCAGCCGTCCTCAGGAACTGAGTTCTGTGTTTGTGATCCATGATTCAGCTACTACCACGCATTGGGCCCGAAACCAATGGACCCTCTCGGCTTCTTGATCACCCTTGTCCTCTGTCCAGGAGTTGCAAGTAGTTTCTGGTGTTTGTAGTATGCTGGAGGCCGTGGGTAGCGCTGACCGTAGGGGTGGGCTGTGATGCGGTAGGCACGTGGCACGGTGTACCGGGCGCCCGTTTGGTGTCTCGGGAACCCTGTTCACATCGTTTGGGGTTGTGAGCGAAACTCCGGCCGGATCTCCTCATGGATGGAACCCGAATAGGCGATAAACCTGGGCTAGAGACTTAGGTGATTAGGTAGGTCGTGGCCGACACCCATGTTGGGCTTCCGCTTGAAGGTTGCCGAGTACATGTCGTGTAAATGACGGTAAGTGGTGAGAGCGTGTATGAAGAATACACCCCTGCAGGGTTAACCTAATCTATTCGAATAGCCGTGTCCGCGGAAAAGGACTTCTGGATTGCTTATATCAGTTCATAGACAAGTGAAAGTGGATACTCTAAAATACGCAAGATAAGCGTGAGTGCTATGGATGGCGTTCTCGTAGGGAGACGGGAGCGGATCCATTGCGGTGTATTGATATGGTGAATATGTGGACTCGTGTACGTCACCTCAAAAGAGTCGCTTGCAATCGTAGTTTAGGATAGCCACCGAGTCAAAGCTGGCTTGCTGCAGTTAAACCCCACCACCCCTTTGTTGATAATGATGCATATGTAGTTAGTTCTGATGTAAGTCTTGCTGGGTACATTTGTACTCACATTTGCCTATTTTATGTTTTTGCAGAGAGACTTCAGTCTCACTAGTAGTTCCGCTTGGACTTCGACGTTTAGCTTGTTACCTCAGCTACGATCTTGTGCCCTCGGCAGTATCTGGTAGATAGTCAGGCTTCTCAGCCTTTTTCATTTATAGTTGTCTGTACTCAGACATGATAGCTTCCGCTTGTGCTTTGACTTGTATGCTCTGAATGTTGGGTCTTAAGACCTATGTTTGTAATATCTCGCTCCTCGGAGCCTAACGAATAAATACTTGAGTCATAGAGTCATGTTGTGATGCCATGTTGTGTTTGCACATATCGAGCATATTGTGTGTATGTTATTGAAATGCTTGGTATGTGTGGGATCTGACTATCTAGTTGTTTATCCTTAGTAGCCTCTCTTACCGGGAAATGTCTCCTAGTGTTTCCAATGGTAGCTTGCTATTGCTCCGGAACACTTAGGCTGGCCGGCATGTGTCCTTCTTCGTTCCTGTGTCTGTCCCTTCGGGGAAATGTCACGCGATGAATACCGGAGTCCTGTTAGCCCGCTACAGCCCGGTTCACCGGAGTCCTGCTAGCCCAGTGCTACAGCCTGGATTCACTCGCTGATGACCGACACGTTCGATGCTGGGTCATGGATGCCTGTCCCTGTAAGTTTGTGCCACTTTGGGTTTACGACTAGCCATGTCAGCCCGGGCTCCTTATCATATAGATGCTAGCGACACTGTCATATACATGTGCCAAAAGGCGCAAACGGTCACGGGTAAAGGTAGGGCGACACCCGTGGGAATACCGTGCGTGAGGCCGCAATGTGATATGAGGTGTTACATGCTAGATCGATGTGGCATTGAGTCGGGGTCCTGACACTTCGACTCGAGTATCCCGCCTTCTTCCCGGAGGAACCCAAATCTCGGGACGAGATTCTTTTGAGTGGGGGTGAGTTGTCACACCCTAGCTAGTCATGCATTAGAGTGTTGCATCATGTTTATTCTTTCACCAGAAACCTGAAATGGGGATGACAGAACCCCCAGTCCCCTCTGAAACCAACTAGGGTTTACTAAAAACTTTTTCAATGAACCTGAAAGGCCCTTCTAAAATGCCCATCATTTTTGTCTTGGTTCAGAACCTCTGCCAAAAGTGGTGCACATTTTCCTAGGCCATCTTAGGGTTTTTGAATTAATTCATAAATATTTGAATTTGGGCATTTAAAATTATATAAAATATTTAAATGCTCAAATATCTCCAAACTAAAATGTCTCATGTTGGAAATAATCCAACTATGGACCAGGAGTAGTTTGGTGATTTTAGGAGTAGCCTAAGTATTTTATTTAATTCAACAAAGTTGCAGAAGTATTAAAAAAACAGAAAACAGAAAGAAATGGAAAAAACTTACCTGGCGCCCAGCACCCGGCCCACTTGCCGGCCCAGCCCAGCGCTGCTCCAGCGAGCTGCTTGCCGGCCAGGCAGGCAGGCAGGTGCCCGACGGCGACCGCAGCGCACGCCACGCACCTGCTCGCCGCCTCGCCGCTCCCCGTGCCCGGTGACGTCGTGGATCAGCCTCTCTCGCTCCCCCGAACCCCCCAGACACCCCCTCTCCTCTCCAGCTCCTCCCCCTCGCGCTCCCCCGCCATGGCCGACGCCACCATTGCCGTGCCTTCGTCGTAGCCGTGCTCCCCGCCACCCGTGCGTCCTCTCATCGTGTCCAGGAGCTCCGCCGCTGTCCACTCCATCAAGCAAGCCGAGCCCCGAGCGCTCGCAACGCCCGAGTCCACCGCAATGACCTCGCCTGAACCGCCGTCGCCGGAGATCCCCTTCAACGCCGTCGTCGCTCCGGTCCATCTCCGGCCACACCAAGGGTTTCGTCGCACTCACTGTGAGCTTAGCCATCTTCCCCTCCCTTCCGTTCTTGCTCCCGAGCCATGTAGCGACCTCCCGGAGCTCAACCGCACCCACCACCGTGGAGCTCGTCGCCGACGTGCTCCCGGTCATCCTCCGGCCACTCCACGGTGGCCGTCATGCTCACCGTGTCACTTAGCAGCTAGCTAGCCACTCCCCGAGCCTCACCGACCCCTCTAGCGTCAAGTTCGTCTTCGGCCGAACCCCGGTGGCCGCCAAAGTCGTCGCCGGCGCCAACTCCGGCCACCCCGACCCCAACGAACTCCACCAAGAGTTGCGGCTCGTCCTCAGCTCCACTCCGGTTGTCTCCGCGACCCATTTGGTGGCCGAAACGGCCAAAACCACTTCCGCCGCTGCGTCGGGCTCACCGGCGGCTAAACGCCGGTGCAGCCGACCCGGGTTTGACCACGGGTGGGCCCTGGTTGACTCCCCTGAGTCAATGACAGGTGGGGCCCAGCCCTGTTAATTAAACAGGTTTAGTTTCAATTAAACTTTAACTAATCTAATCACACTGACACACGGGACCCACTGTCAGGTTTGACCCGGACGTGTTCCGTTGACCTGCTGACGTCACACTGACGTCAGGCTGACGCAATAATTGATTTTCTGGAATTAATCTAATATAGGAAATTCCTGAATATAATTTAAACTTTAAAAATTCATAACTTTTATTCTGTAACTCCAAATCAGACAAATTATATATGAAAAATGATCAGAAAAATCCAATCTATCCATATGTACTATTTTGATGCATGATTAAACAAGTTAACCTTATGTTTAATGCAGAACAAGGAAAAGCACTTTAAAAGGCCATGTTTGAGTTGGAAATTTGAATCTTTGATTCAAATTGGTTCAAACCCTTCTGGTCTTAGTTGCATTAGCCCAACACACTCATATTGCTATGTTTCATGCATGCATCATATTGTTGCACATTGTTTGGTGATGGTTGTGTATCGGTGTTCTTTGCGGCAGGTTCTGCCCCCGAGGAGTACCGTGATTACCCTAATGAAGAACCATATCAGTGCATCGAACCATCAGGCAAGCAACCAACCATTTGATCATATCGATACAATCCCATGTTCTCGCTCCTGCTCTCTTTTACTTCATTAAGACAACGCGTTTCAAACTGCTGTGTGCTACGGTAGTTGAACCCATTTCCTCTGCATGACCTGTCATTGCCACAGTAACTAGATGAAACCCACTAGCATGTGTAGGAGTTGATTGAGCCATATGTATGTGTTGTACCTCCCTTGCTATGCCTGCTATGCTTAGAGTCGTGTCAGGTCTGGTTCATCTGGGTGATGGCTAGAGTGAAATGATTATGTCGGTATAGAGAGTGGTGTGGTGAACACGATTTGGTAAAGGTATCGATGAGAGGCCATGTAGGAGTACATGGTGGGTTGTTTCATTGAAGCCGACCTTAAGCACTGAGATCTGTATGTGTGATTTAAGATACAGCTACTACCATGCATTGGGCCCTGAAATATGACCCCGCTCGACTTCTTATTCACCCTAGCTCTCTGTCCAGGAGTTGCAAGTAGTTTCTGGTGTTTGTAGCCTACTGGAGGCCGTGGACAGCGCTGACCGTAGGGGTGGGCTGTGATGCGGTAGGTACGTGGCCGGGTGTACCGAATACCCGTTAGGTATCTCGGGAACCCTGTTCACATTGTTCGGGGCCGTATGGGAAACCTCGGCCGGACTCCCTACGGATGGAACCTGGATAGGCGATAAACCTAGACTAGAGGCTTAAGTGTTTAGGTATGTCGTGGTCTACACCCACGTCGGCTTTCGCTTGAAGTCTGTCGAGCACATGTCGTGTGCAGACGCTAAGTGGTGGAAACATGTATGAAGAAGTACACCCCTGCAGGGTTATCATGATCTATTCGAATAGCCGCGTCCGCGGTAAAGGACTACTTGGTTGCCTATACAGTTCATAGACAAGTAAATGGAAACTACTAAAAGCCTCAAGATAAGTGTGAGTGCCGAGGATGGCTCTTCCGTAGGAAGACGGAGGTGGATCCTCGGTAGTGTATTGAAGTGGAGAGTAGTGGACTCGTGTGCGCAAAACCATTTCAAGTTGGAGTCTCGTAGGTTAGCCTAGCCAAGAGTCAAAGCTGGCTTGCTGAAATAACTCCACCAACCCTTCTTGATAATATGCATGTATGTAGGATCTGATATAAGTCTTGCTGAGTACCTTTGTACTCATGTTGCTATAATTTACATCTTTACAGAAGACGCTGCAACCCCTTCTGATGGGTTCTACGTAGACGTTGACATCAATGAGTAGGCTAAGGCCCAGGTGGTGATCCTGAGCTTGTGAAGGACCACGTAGTATAGCTAGGCTTTCCAAGCCTCTTTTATTTTACTAGTTGTCTGTACTCAGACAAGTTACTTCCGCTGCTGGTTTGTATGACTGTATGACTTGAATGCTTGGTCGTGTGACCCGTACCTTTGTGTATGTTATGTATGGCTCTCTGAGCCTTAAATAAAGTACTTGTGTCATAGAGTCATGTTGTGATGCCTTGTTGTGTTTGCACATATCGAGCATATTGTGTGTATGATTGAAATGCTTGGTATGTGTGGGATCTGACTACCTAGTTGTTTATCCTTAGTAGCCTCTCTTACCGGGAAATGTCTCCTAGTGTTACCACTGAGCCATGGTAGCTTGCTACTGCTCTGAAACACTTAGGCTGGCCGGCATGTGTCCTTCTTCGTTCCTATGTCTGTCCCTTCGGGGAAATGTCACGCATTGAGTACCGGAGTCCTATTAGCCCGCTACAGCCCGGTTTACCGGAGTCCTGCTAGCCCAGTGCTACAGCCCGGACCCACTTGCTGATGACCGACACGTTCGTTGCTGGGTCATGGATGCCTGTCCCTGTAAGCACTGTGCCACTTTGGGTTTACGACTAGTCATGTCAGCCCGGGCTCTTTATCATATGGATGCTAGCGACACTATCATATACGTGAGCCAAAAGGCACAAACGGTCCCGGGCAAAGGTAAGGCGACACCCGTGGGGATACCGTGCGTGAGGCCGCAAAGTGATATGGGGTGTTACAAGCTAGATCGATGTGACATCGAGTCGGGGTCCTGACATGTAGTTTGTTTGGGTAGAGTTGCTGCGATGGTAGAGAACATGGATTATGCTGCTATGGCTCAGATGGACTTTTGCCACCTTGTTGTTGATGAGTTGCAGGCAGCTGTGGTTAGGTGGAAAACAGAAGGTAACAAGCAGAATTATGCAGAGGTTTGTGCCATTGTCCCTGATTATGTATCTTGACTACTTGAAGCTTCGCAAATTTTCAGTCATGCACACGTTCACGCCACGCGCGTCATACCTGATAACCAAGGACCTAATGAAGTTGTACAATGAGGATCTGCTTGTGAAGGGAAAGATTTACATGGAAATTTACAAATTTGGGAAACTACCGGTTAGTGCATCTGATTTTTTAGTATCATATTTTAAAAAAATGTGCAGCCATTATAAATGTGAACTTTTCTAGTACTCACATGTGTACTTCTCTTTGCCTGTTGTCTTTTTTTGTAGTGGAAGGCGTCAGGTGACATTGTGTACAACCATCCTGTTGCAATTGTACATGGCAGCTCTGATGCGGGGCCTAGCACTCATGCTAGGTTTTATGAGCCTATCTGTAGCAAGCTTCCTGCCTGTGATTTCGAGGTGCCGTGTACTCGTGGTTTCATGCCTCGACAGACGTTTGATAATACAAGCTCTTATAAACAAGCATTTGTTGGCGGCAAAAAATTGGAGGAGATTGATGAGCTGCTTCTGAAGGTTTTGAAGCTGACTGATGATTTTCCAACCGCTGGTGACGGGTTGAGGACAGTTCCTGGTTTTTCCCCTGTTGGCCATGGCCCACGAGAAGAAGATATTGTTGCTGCTCACAATTTCGATTGTGGCATGATTGAAAGCCTGCAGATTGCAGTGACTAATGTTTGTTCTTCCTATGCTCAATTGAGACATTCACTGGAAGAAAAATGCGGTCGATATGAGAAGGATGTTGGGCATATTTTGGACGAAATGACCTGTCAGGACGCTGGTGTTGGCGGTGACAATGTATGTTCAAGGTTTTTTGCGGCTTTGAACCTCTTTCTTTGTGTATTATGTTGACTGCTCTTCTGGTGTCGATGGAACTAGAGACGATGGAGTTGGCGAAGTACAAATACTCCTCCCATGTCTGTTCTGCCATGTGTCCCTTTTTCTTTGAACTTGCATTGGTTTGCTTCCCATTTTTATTGTTTTTTTACTAGTTACTTCACTGTTGTGAAGTGTGTACTGCTTGTGGATAGTTAAAGTTTTTTTCTTTTTTGGTCGGTACCATCTTATTTCTTGTTTTTGGTTTGTTCTATGTCCGTAGACTGGTGTTGTTGCTGGTGATGTGCACAAAGAGACCTACGATGGCTCTGGGAAGGATGAGGTCTTGGCTGATGCATCGTCCCCTGTGGATGTTGTAGCTGATAAGGTATAGTTGTATTACTTGTTCTATTAGTGGGTTGTAATCTAATTTTTCATTTACATATGTTAGCTGCAATAGTTTTACATGTGTGAGCTTCATTGTTTGACAGAAGTGAACTGCAGTATTCAACATAACTGAACTGCAGCGTTTGACAAAGTGAACTGCAGTTCTATTTTTTAGGAATATGTGGCTGCCAGTTGTAGTTGTGTTTGACACACTGTGTTGCAATTGTTTTGCATGTGTGGACTGTAGTTGTTTTGTGTATGTTGTCAGCAGTCTTTGAAATAAGTGTGTTGTGTGTTGTTGTGTTAATTATCCCCCATGCTCATTTTTGTGTTACTGAGTGTTTTTTAAACTTTCCACAGGTTGGAGAAGAAAACGTGGAAGTTCACGCTGATGTGAATCAGGGCAGTTGTGACGTTGATGGCCGTGGCAGTGTCGATGCTTCTGCATCTGTTGCCGTTGACTGCGCAGATCCTTCTGTAGCTCAAGGATCCCATGATGCTGTTCCCATCAGTCGGCATGAAGATTCTGATGTTGGTACTGAAAAGCCACTGGAGAATGTTGCCCCTACTGCTAGTGTTGGTGCTTCCCTTGTCTGTCTGGTGTCCAATGATGTTCCAGAAGTATCGAGAGTGGAGCCGCATGTAGCTGAAGTATCTAAGGACATTGCTGTTGACCAGACTGTTATAAATCTAGAGAATGATGATGTTGATGGGGTTATGTACCTAGGGTAGGGTCATGGACCTGTTCCAAGTAACTTACCCCAAGACATCCTTAGAAGAGGTCGCCTTCCAGTCGACCAATGAGGACTCACTCGACTGGCCTGAAGGACTCGACCACGAAGACTCACTCGACCACCAGGAGGTCAAGAGGCACTCTGCACTGCAACGGCCTGTAATCAACTAGACTTTATGATAGTAAAGGCACTTTATGTGGGGCGTTACCAGTAACGCCCCAGACTTAACTCACCTTAAACCCTCTCCTACGTGGGCTGGCTGGGGTCCTGGCGCACTCTATATAAGCCACCCCCCTCCACAGGCAGAAGGGTTCGGCACCTTGTAGCTCATATACTCATAATCCACTCGACCGCCTCCGGGCTCCGAGACGTAGGGCTGTTACATCCTCCGAGAAGGGCCTGAACTCGTACATCCTTTGTGCTTACAACCTCTCCATAGCTAGGACCTTGCCTCTCCATACCTACCCCCACTCTACTGTCAGGCTTAGAACCACGACAGTTCGCGCCCACCGTGGGGCAGGTGTTTTAGCGATTTTGTGGAGAAGTTGCGATTCTTCCGAGTACTTTCATCATGGTGTCTACTGGAGTTTTGGTCGAGGGTCAAGAGATCTGTCTCGGCACTCTCACCTTCATCGCCGACGACTCCGCATGGCTCCAGGAGGCTCCACTCGACGTAGATGCGCTCCCCGTCCGCGGTGCGACGCATTTTCGCGCATGTGTCCGCGGCGTTCTGCTGCGGCAACCGTCGACCCAGTATCGGTCGGCTCCTCCATCGTCCACCCTCCCGGTCTCCCGCCAGCGCAAGCGCTCGGGCCGGTCGAGGCTTCAGCGATGGGTGAGGCACGCGGTGGCTCGCCAATCGGCCACCACCCAAGTTGCGGCAATCGAGCTCGACGAACCTCTCTACGGCTTGTTCGACCTGTCGACTGGCTCCGTAGAGACTGCATCCGAGTGTGGTAGCAGTGATCCAGCGGCGGAAATCTTGATGGTCGATGGGCCCCACAGTCCCCCTGGCTTCGCCCGTGGTGGTGGAGCAGGTGACGGCGGCGACCCTACGCGAGGCTACGAAGAGTACCAACCCGAGCCACTCGACTCTATGCAAAGAGAGGAACTTCGCCGCAGGAACGAGGATCCCCTGCGTATTCCCATCGCAGGGGAAACCCCCGAGGCTCGTGCCTTGGAGGAGGCGCGCCTGGCCAATTTGGCCGAGCGCACTCGACTGGAGAACCTTCAGCGAGCACTCGACGAGCGCGCGCGGCAACGAGTTCCCGACACCAGTCGACGTCAACTTTTCCCGCCGACTCAGGTATATCGAACCCCAATTCAGAATTTAGCAGCTGCGACCCGTATAGCAGAGTCCATCCAGCCTTCGCAGTCGGAAGCTGGCAGAGGTTTGCTGCAGATCAGGGATCTGCTCCGTGCAGCAGGAGATCAGAATTCAGCCGTGTCTCAGTCGCGCAACAGAATTCACAGTCGATCCGTCACTGTGAATACGGTTCAGTCGGCTCACAGCCCCAGATCGCCTCCGCGGCGCGAAGGGCGCGAGAATTGGCGAGATCAATATGGCGACAGACTCGACCGAGATGATAGGCGTCGAGTGCCCTATTCCCCTCCGAGGGGTGGGTCTTACGCTCCTCGGCAGCCAGATGATAGGCGTCAGTACAGTACAGGGCGTAAGGTTCCAGTTGACCCCAGAGAACCAGGCTTCGACGCGCGATCCATTATCGTGCAAGGGTTGGTCGACCGGAACAGAGCTCATCGAGGTGCACTCGACAGAGATGTACCCACAAGCAGTCGAGTGCATATTTCTGGTCCTGAATGTTTCAGCAGAGCTATCAGAGCCGCAGTTATCCCCCCCAATTTCAGGTTGGCAACAGGAGTCAGCAAGTTCACTGGTGAGTCTAAGCCTGAAACTTGGCTTGAAGACTACCGAGTGGCAGTTCAGATTGGTGGTGGGAACGACGAGGTGGCCATGAAGCATTTACCCCTCATGTTGGAAGGTTCTGCCAGGGCATGGTTGACTCAATTACCTCCTAGCAGCATTTACACTTGGGAAGATCTGTCCCGAGTGTTTGTCAGAACGTTTGAAGGGACTTGCAAGCGACCAACTGGATTGACAGAGTTGCAAGTCTGCGTGCAGAAAGCTAATGAGACTCTCAGAGAGTATATTCAGAGGTGGATCACTTTGCACCACACTGTGGAAAATGTCTCTGATCATCAGGCAGTCTGCGCCTTCAAAGACGGCGTCAAGAACAGAGAACTGAGTTTGAAATTTGGTCGAACCGGTGACATGACCTTGAGTCGGATGATGGAGATTGCTACCAAGTACGCCAACGGCGAAGAAGAAGACCGACTCCGAAGCGGCAAGCACAAGCTGAGTCAGTCGGAAAAGGGAAACACCAGTCGGAAACAGAAGCGGAAGGCTGAACCGGCAGCTCCTGGAGAGGCTCTGGCCGTGACTCAAGGAAAGTTTAAGGGGAAATCAAAAGGATCCTGGAACCCCAAGAAGGTAAAGGATAAAGAAGGGAACGACGTGTTGGATATGCCATGTCACATTCACACGAAGAAAGACGAAGAGGGGAATATCATTTACCCAAAGCACACCACTCGCCAATGTCGACTCCTGATCCAGCAGTTTCAGGGAAAACAGTCTAAAGACAAGGAGAACGAGTCGGACAAGGCCGAAGACAAGGAGGACAGTGAGGGAGGATATCCGCATATCAACTCCACTCTGATGATCTTTGCAGATGTAGAAAGCAGAAGTCGACTGAAAGTGATTAACCGAGAGGTGAACATGGTTGCCCCAGCAAAGGCAAATTATCTGAAGTGGTCTCAAACACCCATCACATTCGACCAATCTGATCACCCGACTCATATTGCCACCCCTGGGAGGCAAGCTTTGGTGGTCGATCCAGTTGTCGAAGGCACTCGACTGACAAAAGTGCTGATGGATGGTGGAAGTGGGCTGAATCTGTTATATGCAGACACATTGAAAGGTATGGGCATTCCGATGTCCCGACTGAGCACTAGTAACATGAGCTTTCATGGATTTATACCAGGGAAGAAGGCCGAGTCACTCGGTCAGATAGCTTTGGACGTGGTGTTTGGTGATTCGAAGCATTTTCGCAAAGAAAAGTTGACGTTTGAGGTCGTGGATTTTCAAAGTGCATATCATGCCATTTTGGGGAGACCAGCCTATGCACGGTTCATGGCTCGACCATGTTACGTGTACCTCAAATTGAAGATGCCCGGCCCCAAAGGAGTGATCACTGTCACCAGTGATAGGAAAAAGGCAGAGGAGTGCTTTCAGAAGGGCTCCAAGATTGCCGATTCCCAAGTGACAGCGGTCGAGTTCGAGGAGTACAAGCAAAACGCAGATCCGAGTGATTTGCTGCGATCGAAGAAACCCGCCACAGAGTCTGCTTTTCAGTCGTCCGGTGAGACGAAGCCTGTTCACATTCATCCGACCGACCCCGAAGCAGCTCCGACGCGCATGTCCACAACACTCGACCCAAAATAGGAAGAAGAGCTCATCCAGTTCCTCCGTGAGAACTGGGACATTTTTGCATGGAAGCCCGCTGACATGCCAGGTGTTCCCAGGGGACTGGCTGAGCATCGCCTAAGAGTCGACTCATCTGCAAAACCAGTCAAAGAGCATCTTTGGCAGTCCGCCGTCCAGAAGAGAAAGGCCATTGGTGAAGAAGTGGCTCGACTGTTGGCGGCAGGATTTATCCGAGAGATATACCACTCCGAGTGGCTCGCTAATGTCGTCATGGTTCCTAAGAAGGACAAGTCGCTCCGAATGTGCATTGATTTCAAGCACATCAACCGGGCCTGCCCGAAAGATCACTTTCCTCTCCCTCGCATAGATCAAATTGTTGACTCGACCGCGGGATGCGAGAGGTTGTCTTTTTTAGATGCTTACTCCGGGTACCACCAGATCCGTCTGTACGGGCCCGATGAGGTAAAAACAGCTTTCATCACTCCATTCGGGTGCTTCTGCTATATCACCATGCCATTCGGCCTCAAGAATGCCGGAGCCACATTTATGCGAATGATTCAGAAGTGTCTACTCACTCAAATCAGTCGGAATGTGGAAGCTTATATGGATGATATTGTTGTCAAGTCACGAAAAGGTTCCGACCTGCTCGCTGACCTCGCCGAAACATTTGCCAACCTCAGAAGGTATGATATCAAGCTCAATCCATCAAAGTGCACATTTGGAGTTCCCGGTGGCAAGTTACTCGGTTTTCTCGTTTCCAAACGGGGAATCGACGCTAACCCAGAGAAGATTGGCACTATTCTCTGAATGAAACGCCTTGTGCGAGTGCACGATGTCCAGAAGCTTACTGGATGCTTGGCCGCATTAAGTCGATTCATCTCACGAATCGGTGAAAAGGCACTGCCTCTTTACCGATTGATGAAGAAGGCTGACCAGTTCGAGTGGACTCCAGAAGCTGATGCAGCGTTTGCCGAGCTAAAAGCTCTACTCTCCACCCAGCCGGTGCTTGCTGCTCCAATCAGCAAAGAGCCTCTGTTGCTCTACATCGCAGCCACAGGACAAGTCGTCAGTACTGTGCTAACGGTCGAGCGGGAAGAAGAAGGAAAAGCTCTCAAAGTTCAGCGCCCAGTGTATTATTTGTCTGAAGTCTTGACTCCATCCAAGCAGAGATATCCTCATTATCAGAAGCTTGTGTATGGAATATACATGACCACAAAGAAGGTTGCTCATTATTTCTCTGACCATTCCATCACAATCGTCAGCGACGCTCCACTATCAAAGATTTTGCACAACAGAGATGCAACTGGTCGAGTGGCCAAATGGGCGATTGAACTTCTTCCCCTTGATATCAAGTTTGAGGCAAAGAAAGCCATTAAGTCCCAGGCAATAGCAGATTTCCTCGCCGAGTGGATTGAACAGCAGCAGCCGACTGAAGTTCACTCGGAGCATTGGACCATGTTTTTTGATGGCTCTAAGATGTTGAATGGTTCCGGTGCTGGGGTTGTCCTGGTTTCCCCCAGAGGAGATAAACTCAGATATGTGCTCCAGATTCACTTTGATTCTTCCAACAATGAGGCAGAATATGAGGCCCTCCTATATGGGTTGCGCATGGCCATTTCACTCGGCGTCCGTCGCCTAATGGTCTATGGCGACTCGGATTTAGTGGTCAATCAGGTGATGAAAGAGTGGGACGTAAGAAGCCCAGCCATGACTGGATACTGCAGTGCGGTGAGGAAGCTGGAAAAGAAGTTCAAGGGGTTGGAGCTCCATCATATACCCCGACTGAAAAATCAAGCAGCTGATGATCTAGCAAAGATAGGTTCCAACAGAGAAGCCATTCCGAGTGGTGTGTTCTTGGAGCATATACACACTCCGTCAGTCAAAGAAGATCCTTTCACCGAAGAAACTACGCAGCCCAAGAGTGCCACAAATCCGACTGAAGTTGAAGTCCCAGCGGTGGTCGACTTGATCATGGAGGTTTTGGTGGTCATTCCCGACTGGACGATTCCGTATGTCGCATATATCTTGAGGAAAGAGCTTCCGGAGGATGAGGAAGAGGCTCGACAGATCGTCCGTCGATCTAAGGCCTTTACCGTAATCAAAGGACAATTATACAGAGAAAGCGCGACTGGAGTCGGTCAGAAGTGCATAACACCAGAAGAAGGTCGAATCATCCTCAATGATATTCACTCGGGGACCTGTGGTCATCATGCGTCCTCTCGGACCATCGTGGCCAAAGCATACCGAGCCGGATTTTACTGGCCAAAGGCGAATGAGATGGAAAAAGAGATAGTGGATAAGTGCGAGGGATGTCAATTCTACTCGAATATGTCACACAAGCCTGCGTCGGCTCTGAAGACCATCCCACTCGTCTGGCCTTTCGCAGTATGGGGATTGGACATGGTCGGCCCTTTGAGAACAGGACGAAGTGGCTTCACGCATGAACTGGTGGCAGTCGACAAATTCACCAAGTGGATCGAGGTTAAACCAATCAAGAGTCTTGACACCGGTACTGCTGTTAGGTTCATCAGAGAACTAATATTCAGATATGGAGTCCCGCACAGCATCATTACGGATAATGGGTCGAACTTTGACTCAGAGGAATTCAGAGCTTTCTGCGACTCCCAGGGCACACGGGTCGACTACGCTTCAGTCGCCCATCTGCAGTCGAATGGACAAGCAGAGCGAGCTAATGGATTGATTCTTAAGGGATTGAAGCCTCGACTGATGCGTGATCTCAAACACGCGGCTGGAGCTTGGGTCGATGAACTTCCCTCTGTACTCTGGGGACTGCGGACCACACCTAATCGGTCGACCGGAAGAACTCCATTCTTCTTGGTCTACGGAGCTGAAGCGGTCTTGCCGAGTGATCTTCTTCATAATGCTCCCCGAGTTGAAATCTACAACGAAGCAGAAGCTGAACAAGCGCGGCAGGACGCAGTCGACCTTTCAGAGGAAGAAAGGGAGATGGCTCTGATCCACTCGACCATCTACCAACAAGATCTGCGCCGTTTCCACGCCAGAAATGTGAGAGGTCGAGCCTTCCAGGAAGGAGATTTGGTTCTCCGAGTGGATCAGCACAAACCACACAAGCTTGCTCCTTCTTGGGAAGGCCCCTTCATCGTCACCAAGGTCCTCCACAACGGGGCGTATCGTCTTTACAATGTCAAGCATAATATCGACGAGCCCCGAGCTTGGAACGCGGAGCTACTCCGCCCATTTTACACTTAAGTTTTATCACTCGGATGAGTTGCAATAAAGTACTTCTGTAGTTCATGGACCTCAAAATAATAGTGTCATAGTTCCTCCATAATTTCTGTCACTTTTTATTTTTGTCCATATAAAACTCCCCCTCAATGGGTGACTTAGCCGCGAATCCGTTTCGCCTAAGTTTGTAAAAATCCTACCGAGTGGTGAGCCAGACTCTCACTCGGGGGCTTAGCTGCGAATCCGTTTCGCCTAAGTTTATCAAAATCCCACCGAGTGGTAAGCCATACTTTCACTCGGGGGCTTAGCTGCAGTCCAAGGACTCGCCTAAGTTTATCAAAATCCTACCGAGTGGTAAGCCAGCCTTCCACTCGGGGGCTTAGCTGCAGTCCAAGGACTCGCCTAAGTTTATCAAAATCCTACCGAGTGGTAAGCCAGCCTTCCACTCAGAGGCTTAGCTACAGTCCAAGGACTCGCCTAAGTTTATCAAAATCCTACCAAGTGGTAAGCCAACCTTCCACTCGGAGGCTTAGCTGCAGTGCAAGCACTCGCCTAAGTTTATAAAAATCGTACCGAGTGAAGAGCAACCCTCTCACTCGGAGGCTTAGCTGCAGTCCAAGCACTCGCCTAAGTTATAAAAATCCTACCGAGTGAAGAGCAACCCTCTCACTCGGGGGCTTAGCTGCAGTCCAAGCACTCGCCTAAGTTATAAAAATCCTACCGAGTGAAGAGCAACCCTCTCACTCGGAGGCTTAGCTGCAGCCCTGTGCTCGCCTAAGGTATAAAAACCCTGCCGAGTGGAGAGCAACCCTCTCACTCGGGGGGCTTAGCTGCAGCCCAGTGCTCGCCTAAGTGGACTAAAGAATAAGTCGATTGCAGTACAGGCACCTTGCTTTGAACCTACAAAAGACATTCCGAGCCGAAGGCAATCGTATTCAAGCACCAAATCCAAGTTTGAATCGACATCTAAAGGAACCGAAAGTGCTTAGGCGTCAAGCCTGTTAAGGTTTGTCGGTTACAATTCCACTCGGCATACCGAGGCAAATTTAAAACGTCGAGCCAGAAGAAGTTTTTTACCCCTCCTGTGGAGGGCTGGAAGGTGCAACAAATTCATCAAGGTCAATTCCGTCGGCGATCCGAGTAGCAGCTGCAAGGAAAGTTTCCATAAAGGACCTGAAGTCGTGCTTCTTGGTATTGGCCACCCGAAGGGCCGCCAGCTTCTCTTCTCGCGCATCTTTGCAGTGGACTCGGGCCAGACACAGAGCGACATCTGCACCACACCGAGCCGAGGACTTCTTCCACTCCTGCACTCGACCAGGGATCGTGTTCAAGCGGGCCATCAGTGACTCAAGGTCATTCTGAAGTGTCTCCTCAGGCCAGAGCGTTGAGTCGATGCGCGATGTGGCGGCCTTCAGCCTTGCGAGATAGTCCACGACAGCTGCAACACGAGACTCCAGTCGGAAAACATCCATGGCAACTTCGTCGTTCACCGGAGAATTGACGGGGTTGAGGTTTGGCTCCAGTTGGCTAGTTTCTTCTTCAAAGTTTTGACAGAATTCTGCAAGGGTGATCACTAAGTCAAGAGGATGGTCGAATGGAAAAATCACGATTGGAAACGTCTGCCAAGCATAGAGATTTACCTTCAAGCATAAGAAACAGCTTCTTGGCAAGTCCACTCAGGAAGGCCTCCAGATCAGTTTTCTTCCCAGTCAATTTGCTGACTTGGTCAGTCAGGGCAGCTTTATCAGTTTTCAGTCGACTGACCTCCTTGTTGGCAATCCCAAGAGCAGCTTTCAGATTGGTATTGTCTTGTTCAAGCTTGGTGAATGAAGCTAACTTCTCGTCGGCAAGCTTGATCTTCTCAGCTAGCTCAAGGTCTTTCTTCTGCTGGGCCTCCCTTACCTTACCTACAAGTTACAGCAAGATCAGATTTTGAAACAAGCAAGGGGAAAAGCAGTCGTCAGGGTCTCACCAAACATACCTTCGGTCTCCTCCTTTGCCTTTGTCAGTTTCTCCTGAACCAGCTTCAAGCTCAGCTCGACTTGAGTATGTTTTTGTTCCAGCTCTGAGTAGCGAGCCACAAGATCACAAGAGTTCTGCGAAGAACCAATCGACTAAATGTCAAAAATAATTCACTTCCGAGTGAAAAAGGGAAAAACACACGTTTCTAAGGCTACAACCGAATACAAGCATTCGACCGTAGTCTCGGGGACTACACCCAGTGGGTGCACTCAGCGTGCCCCCACTAATCCTGTTGAAGACAAAGTCGACCAGTCGACCTCAAAAAAAAGAAAAAAAAAGTGTGAGATGCATTCTCTAAGACTGTGATCAACTGCAAGCAGTCGACCACAGTCTCGGGGACTACACCCAGTGGGTGCACTCAGCGTGCCCCCACCGGTTTGTGAAATCCAGTCGACCAGTCGACTGGAAGAAAGATTGACATCATAAAGCCTAAGGCCGACTGCCAGCAGTCGACCTTAGCCTTGGGGACTACACCCAGTGGGTGCACTCAGCGTGCCCCCACCGGTTTGTGAAATCCAGTCGACTGACAGAAAGATTGACATCATAAAGCCTAAGGCCGACTGCCAGCAGTCGACCTTAGCCTTGGGGACTACACCCAGCGGGTGCACTCAGCGTGCCCCCGCTAACACGGAGTTTATTCGACACACCCAGTGGGTGACTACTATAAATTCCGGAAAAGAAAAGTTTTTGGTAGCATATCCAACAGAACAAACAGCGGTCGACTGACCTGGACATTGCTTTGGAGGGCAGAGCTGGCGTCATAAGCTGCCTGGCTCGCGTCCCGGATGGTCTTCAGCTGCTCCATCATGAGTCCCGCCTGGCGTATTGCCTCCTTCGCTGCGCCAGCTTGGTCCTCTGGGACGTGGTGCGTCGTGAAGAGGGAGGGCTGCTGAGCACTCGTTAGTGGATTTGCGAAGGACACCGTGTGTCGAGTGGTGTTCTCCTCCTCCACAGTCAGAATCTCAGGCGCCGTCACATCCTGAGGCACCTTACTGGCGGACGCTTTCCGACTCCTCCTGCGTGCCAGTGGTTCTTCATCCTCGTCGTCATCAGGGAGATTGATAACAGTATTGGGTGGAGCTGCAGAGAAGAATCAGGATCAGAGATCCCGAGTCAGTCGACTAAGAACGTTGTTAAGAATACGGTACCTGGGTTCGAAGTTGCTGCGTCCTCCATTTCGTGGTCATCAGCCCGGGCCGAGGTTTTAGAAGTAGCAGCACTGCAACTCCAAAGGATCAGTCGACTACTTCAGCATCGACCAGAGATAAAGTTCACACAGAATAAGAAAATATGAGCAGCACGGTTACCCTGATATGGTGGGGATGGACACCTTCATCTTCGGCAAGAGCTTGATCGGCTTCGATGAGGCCGCCCTAGGCTGCTTCGGCGCCTTTTCAGTCGGCACCGGAGTGGTGGTCCGAGGGCGCTTGGTCGACTGAGTGGCGGTCGCAACCCCCTTACCACGTTCGGTCGAAGGGTCGTGGACAAGCTTCGACCGCCTTTCTGAACGCGGTGGTACGATCTCCTCCTCCTCTTCTTCCTCGTCCTCGACGTCGTCTTCATCACCGTCATCATCATCATCGTCGTCATCATCCCCTGCAACATCCGAGTCCCATTCCTCCTCTTCCTAGCTCTCGCCCCCGCTCGCCTCGCCCTCCTCAGTCGAAGCTTGTGCCCCATTGGGCATCGAGTACAGCTCGGTGAGGGCCTAGCAGATGCCCAGACAAGGATCAGTCGACCAGTCGGCAGGGTTAACAGAAATGAATACGACAAGGGCGTAGTGGAGAGCAGAGCAAGTGTACCTTGTTTGGGTCGCTGTTGTGGTCGAGTGGAGGAATCCTTCTGGCTCCGCGCGGGTTGTCCTTGTTTCCGGTAACGGCTACCATCCATCTTTCCAGAGTGACGTCGTCGACTACTTCTGGATGGACTCTAGTCTCGTCTTCGGTCCCACAGTACAACCACATGCAGTGGCTCCGGAATTGAAGGGGCTGGATGCGACGCCTGAGGAAGACCTCCAGAAGATCCATGCCCGTCACCCCCTCCCGAACCAACTGCACCACGCGCTCCATCAACATCTTCACGTTAGCTTTCTCCTCCGGAATCAGCTTCAGAGGGGAGGGCTTGTTCACTCGGTCCATGGTAAACGGAGGGAGTCCACTCGACTACCCTGGCGTCGACTGGACCTGGCAGTAGAACCAAGTCGACTGCCAGCCTCTGACAGACTCGGGAAAGGTCATGGGCGGGAAGGTGCTCTTATTCCTCACCTGAATCCCCAGACCCCCGCACATTTGGACGACTCGGGTTCTCTCATCACCTGGGCTCGCCTTCTTCACGGTCTGAGATCGACACGTGAATATGTGTTTGAACAAACCCCAGTGCGGTCGACAGCCCAAGAAACCCTCACACATGGACACGAACGCAGCAAGATAGGCAATGGAGTTTGGGGTAAAGTGGTGGAGCTGCGCTCCGAATAAATTCAAGAAGCCACGGAAGAAAATACTCGGCGGCAAGGAAAACCCACGATCAACATGAGTGGCCAAAAGCACACACTCACCCTCTTCCGGCTGTGGCTGCCACTCCTTCCCCGGCAACCTCGCAGCTCCGTGAGGGATCAAGCCCTCACAGCTCCGTGAGGGATCAAGCCCTCGAGGAGGTCCTTCTCTGTGATGGTCGACTGGATCCAGTCTCCTTGGACCCAGCCCTTCGGTAGGCGGGATCTGGACGAGGACCCTCCGTGGCTGGTGGATCTCCCCTTCGCCTTCTCCGACGCCGACGCCTTCTTTGCGTGCTCCAGCGCCGCCGTCTTCTCCTTGGCCATGGTCGCCGGCGAGATGCGCGAAGGGAAGTGGTGCGGGGGCGAGAGCGAGCACGCTAGGCGGAGAAGAAGGAAGCAGAAAGAGAGAGGGAGAATGCTGAGGCGCAGCACAGAAATCCTCGCCGGGCGCATTTATAAGGTCCCTTCCGAGTGGCTGACATGTGGACCCGGTCGTTCTAATCATATCTGGGAGCAGTTATGGAGACTGGATACGTGGCGAAAAAGGCGGCGCGGAGATCGAGGCTTCTATGCCCCGTCCCATCCGAACGCCGCGGTCCGCCCCGCTTCGCGCGCGCCCCCAAATTTCGCATCCCGCGGAATCTGCGAGCAACAAATCAGTCTGTCAGACGCGGTGTTTCCGGCAATCCGTCGCTCGGAGATCATCGAAGCCCGAAAGATCACTCGACGCAAAAATAGAATGGATCGAGCCGACTGAAGGCAAATTGCTCCCTGTCAATGAAGAGATTCTTTGGTCCAGAACAGCGCACAACTAGAGCGCAAAGGTTAATCGGAAACGACATCAACTCCTTCTTCACTCGAAGCCTCAATCCATTCGGGGGCTAATGATGGGGTTATGTACCTAGGGTAGGGTCATGGACCTGTTCCAAGTAACTTACCCCAAGACATCCTTAGAAGAGGTCGCCTTCCAGTCGACCAATGAGGACTCACTCGACTGGCCTGAAGGACTCGACCACGAAGACTCACTCGACCACCAGGAGGTCAAGAGGTACTCTGCACTGCAACGGCCTGTAATCAAGTAGACTTTATGATAGTAAAGGCACTTTATGTGGGGCCTTACCAGTAATGCCCCAGACTTAACTCACCTTAAACCCTCTCCTACGTGGGCTGGCTGGGGTCCTGGCGCACTCTATATAAGCCACCCCCCTCCACAGGCAGAAGGGTTCGGCACCTTGTAGCTCATATACTCATAATCCACTCAACTGCCTCCGGGCTCCAAGACGTAGGGCTGTTACTTCCTCCGAGAAGGGCCTGAACTCGTACATCCTTTGTGCTTACAACCTCTCCATAGCTAGGACCTTGCCTCTCCATACCTACCCCCCACTCTACTGTCAGGCTTAGAACCACGACAGATGTTGCTGTAGAAGGGCGGTCCAGTGAGGTTGTGGTGGATTCATCGCAACCTATGCAAGAAAATATTTTGCTCACCTCTAAAGAATAGCAGCCTGAAGAATCTGAGACTGAAGGCAAGAGTTTTTTTTAACAGTGCAGTTTTAATTTTTTCTCATTCATGTTGTTTATTTAGTATGGTATCTGTATTAGATGTTTAATGATAAGTGAAACTTGATCTTTTTTCTATGATTTTAAAAATAGCTAGCAGAATTTCCTTATCTTAATATTTAAACTCAATTATTTGGATAAGTGAACTTCATCTTTTTATTACAGATGATGAACTTCCTATTGTGACACCGTCGAGCATTGATCCATCTCTTCTAAAAAGATACAATGAGTTGTACGCTGCTGTTACGAGGGCTCAGAAGGACAAGAAGAAGAAGTATGGTTTTTTAGAAATTGTTTTGTTCATATGTATTATCTAATTTTGGTATTTACCCCTTTTTCTTTGTTGTTATTTTTTTTAGCATCTTACATTTCAGTTTTTCATGAAAAATTCAGGGACATGATTGCTTTTAAAACTGAGATGGGTGACATTACCATTGGCGAAGTTGGTCAATCCTTTTGGGATAAAGGGATGCTCACTACAAGGCTTGTAGATCTTGGGGGTTCTTTGCTGCTAGATAAGTTTAAGGCATCTCCGACAATGGTTGTCCCGTACCATATTTGTGTAAGAATGCAAAAAAAAAATGTTTTACTTTTTGATTTTCATTTCTTATTTCGGGTGACGACCTGTTTGCTTGAGCACTATTTGATTTTTGGTTTTGTCTGTGCAGACAAATATTTGGAATGGTGGTACTGTAGGCAGGAGTGTTAAAATGATGTTCTCCTCAAAAGCCGTGGAGCGTGTTGATAAGAAGGATATGGTGAGAGACGTTTTTATGTGTTGAAAACTATATTTTGTCTGTTTGTTTTTTATAGTGTTCTGTTTTTTTATTCTCATAAGAATTTTATTTATTTATTTGTGCTTCCAACAGGTCCTTTTTGAAACTTTTGATCCGCCAGATACGAGGGATGGTGTTGGTCATTATTGTGTAGTTGCATTAAATGTGAAAGAAAGGCGGTTTGAATTTGTTGACTCGCTCAACAAACCTGGTAGCCCTGATGTGGTCAGAGTTTTTAGGAGGATGGTTAAAAATATCAAGTGTGCATGGAAAGAAGGAAGCTCAAGCTCTGATGAGCCGCTAAATCCTCCTACACTTAATTGATTTGTGTTGAAACATGTCATTGTCCCAATGCAGCCAAATGGGTGCGTTCTGTATAGCCCTTCTCTAGCATACTGCTCAAGTTTTTTTTTTCACTTCATTTTTGCGAAACTGATGTTTTTTATTCTTTTTATTGCAGGCATGATTGTGGGTTCTATATGTTTCAATTCTTGCAGACCTGGGATGGTGTTTGAGTTGCTAAGTTTGCGGTGGAACACATTGGCTACATCAGAAAGGCCATGCTCTATAGCTGGCTAACATCGAGGAAGTGTTGCCTTGATTTAACATCTCTTCTAATTTTCGCAGATAAAGGTTGTTTTATTGAACTTCTTTATCCTCCCTTTATTTATTTATTTGTCTACAGCTTGGTTCTGCTTATTTTCTTGTCGAGTGAGCTGCATTGTTCTTTATATGTGGGTTGCATTGTTGTAGAGGAGTGTGGGCTGCATTGATGTATAGTAGCGTGCTGTAATGCTATAGACAAGCGGACTGCATTGGTGTAGATAAGTGGGCTGCATTGCTGTATACAAGTAGTATGCATTGATGTAGACAAGTGGACTGCATTGATGTAGACAAGTGGGCTGCATTGCCGTAGACAAGTAGATTAAATTGATGTAGACAAGTGGATTGCATTCCTGTATACAAGCGGGCTGCATTGATGTAGACAAGTGGGCTGCATTGCTGTATAGAAGTAGACTGCATTCTATTTTTCTGTATACATATTTTTTGGTTTTTGTGTTTTGTGCTGAGTGCTTCTATGTTTTTTGTGCACGTTTTTAGGTTTTGATGGGGGGCTTCATGAAGGCTGTATGTCACTGTTTGAGTCCCAGGGTTCCGAGGTGGTTATGGAGGATTGTGTCATTGAAATCTCTCTAGATAATTCTGGTTCTTTAGCTGGATATGGTTTGAACACAAATGTGGCGTATGGACCTGATGGTGGAAGTGTCTCTCGACCTAGATCCACACACGAAGTATATGATGTTGATGATGATGATTTTGTTACGCCGTGAGCACGTGTCACTAGGACTAGGAGTGCATCAATTAATTGTCCTCCTTTGGATGAGGTTGAAGTATTTTCGAACAAGAGGGCAGGTGAGAGGGCTTTTAAGTTGAGATGCTCTATAGAGAAATTGAAGCCTCCGAGGTTCAAATATATTGCTGAGGCGATTAAAATAAAGGATCTTCTTCTCAACAAAACTTTTGTAACCAAATTCCGCAAGTTAGTTTTATGTGATGTGTGTGCCCTTCATCCGTTTGTGTGTGTTTTGAGTTCAATTCCATTTTTATTGATCCCATCTGTGTATGTTTACTGCAGGAACGCGTTCTTGTGGTGCAAAGTCCTTTTGGTGATGTCGATACTTACAATGTACACTATATCTACGATACGTTTAGTAGAGGATCTTTAATGGATTCGTATCTCATGGATTTTTTCATCAAGTACTGGAAGCGAGACCCTGAATTGGGTTTACCTTATCAATCCGGTGAACGTGTGCTACTTTCACCTTTATTTATCATAGTAAACTTTGTTGTCATTCTTTCCTATTGCAGCACATTCTTCAAATGGAAACCTTTGTGGCGAGAGATAGCGGCGGAAATCCTGTGTTGCCAGTTGTGCATAGCTCGTTTATTTTAGAAGATGCAGTTAAGCAGTTCATGATTTTTGTGAGCAACGACGCAAACCTTTTGGATGCAAAACTGGCAAGTTCATTGTTTTTTGTCATTTATTTTTTCCTGGTTTGTTGCATTTTTTATAGTTATTTTTGTAACAGTGGTCCTGGTGCTACGTGTCTGAAAGAACTTTTCATTTCATTTTTGTTTTTTTATGCGAACAAATTATGATGCTGCGATCCAAGAATGCTCATTATTCCTTATACATGATGAACCAGTATCGCCAGACGCTTGATATCCTTGATTGTAGGAAGTACACTGGTCATCCTGATGTCATGACAAGGTGGCGCAGGACTGACTACCACGCAGATTCCACTGAAGTTGTATGTTCTTATTTCTTGCCAAGCGTAAAGCTTTTTTGGTGTTTCTCCTACTGCATTTTTTCATAAACTGCACATGCAAATTTCAGCATACATAGAACCACAATTGTTTATGTAGTGCACTGCAACATACGCGCGACAGAACTGCATTTTTCTCACACCCCCGATAATCTGTGTAAAAAAGTGTAATGGGAATTGACCTTGTGTGCACTTAAAAGAGGGATTGCCTAGACGTTTGAGAACAACTTTTTATATTTTTTTGTTTTGTCTCAATAGTAACTTTGATCCATGATGATGTGTTATTTTTACCTTGTGCTTTTTTTTGCCAGATGAGGCGGATGACTCAGCTGCTGAAGGCGGTTTACGGCAAAAAAATGTATAAATCGAAGAACCAGCCTGACTGGGTTAAATTGGCAGAGAAGCCCTCTTACGCGGTCGTGCCAGCGCAGGGAGTAAATGAGTGCGGAATCTATGTTCTGAGGATGAAGCAGTTGTATGACGACCAACGTCTAGTTGAGAAAATTTTAAAATCCTACGTAACACCTTGTCTGTTTTCTACTTTTTCTTGTTACCTTTTTTATTATTTTAATTTTTTTCACTTGTTTGTTCTTTATGACAACCTTTTTTTTAATCACTGGTCTGCATCTTTTGTATTTTTCTTTTTTCAGCCTGCTGTTGAAGATTGGAAGGCGGAGTACATGTTCCAGCTGCTGTTCAATCCTTCGAACATGTTGTGTTATGAAGACATGCTGCTCGAGCTACGTGATCGGATTGCGGACCTCGGGCTCACTTCCATGACGCAATCATAGATGCAGTCGCAGACGCAGTAACAGTCATTTGGGCACATCTTTTCTACTGGGGGGCAAAAGCCTGTGCGTGGAGAAGAACTAGGGGTTTGATGTTGTGTGTGTGTGTGTGCTGACTAAGGTAGATAATGTATGAAAAAGACTTTTTTTTCTGTTGCGGTGTTTTTTCTTGTTCTTTTTTGCAGCAGTATATGTTAAAGAATTTGTATGTGTATGTGTATTTTCTATAAATAACTCATACTGTATATATTAGTGTATATTTTTATTTTTTGTTGACGACGACGTTCTGTGTGAGCTGGCATTTGTCACGCTTATATGTATGGCATGTGTTCGATAAACTGCATCGCATTTGATGCCGAACTTCTTTGTTTAACAAAAAGCACTGCATTTTTTTGTCTACAAGTTCAGCAGTGCACCTGTGTGCATGCCGAAACTGCATTGCTTCATGATACCGCACTACTTTTTTTTTGCGAATCAAAACGCACTTCTTTTACCTATAGTTTCATTTTGTAGTTTGTTTTTTTATTGTTTGTACAGTAAGGTAGATGGGGTTGGGGGGGGTTGCCCCCCCCCAATTTTTTTAGTTGTCTATATATTTGTATTGCTTCTGTATGCACTGCGTGCGTTAGCGCGAGGCCGAGCACGGGGTGGGGAGGGGGGGTCGTGACCCCCCCTCCCCACCCCCCTGCGAGGCCGAACCTGGAACAACCGGAGTAGACGGCGACGCGGTTTGTCACGGCGTCGCATGGGTAGGCGAGTATGTCACACCTTGTCGCCCCCTGTCTATCTTAGGGGTGTGGCTCTGGGTTGCGTGCATCCCATTTGATGGAGAAATAGAATGTCCGCACTGCGCCTGTCAACCAGGCGCACTACATGCATTAGCGCGAGGCCGAGCAGGGGGTGGGGAGGGGGTCGTGAACTCTAAAATTTTTCTCCTTAAATATAAGGTTATTATCCTCGATGGTTCGGCCTATGTATGGAAAGCCTGTACGCAGAGGGGCCCTCCCACAATCGGCAACGCCCTCGTTCTGTTTCGAGTCTGCTCAACAGTTTGAGCGGCCACGTCGAGAGCGGCAGGGTAGCCTTTCGCCATCAGCAACGCTCTCGGCCCTGACTCGAGTCAAGCTCGACAGGCCGAGCGGCCATGCTATGGGCGGTATGGTGCTTTGCCCGGCAGCAAGCACACCCAGCAGGGTAATGAGGATCCGTCCTCAAGACGCCGCCCTGGGTTTACGTGCCGGCAAGCCTACCCAGTCGACATGGGGTGTACATACAAAGGAAAATCGAACAACAAAATAACATGCATAATTTGAGGAGCACAGCTGGGTTATATTACACAAATTGCCACCGCAGTTCTAACTAATGATAGCATTGTCTTAGTCATGAACCTACAACGGCGATAAAGAATGGGGTGCCTAGTCCCGGTGCTGGCCCTCCATCCTCTTGATTTTGTCGATGCGGCTGAGGATGGGCTGGATACGCTCATTGAGCGCCGCCATGTCAGCATCCTCTGGCAAGCTCTTCAGCACCGCTTCGAAGTCGAGGTCGGGATGCCAATGCGCTATCTTGACGAGCACCCTGGTCATGGCCCCCCGACAGAGTATCTAGGACTCCTCGGCCAGGGAGGCCACCCGGTTGGAGTGAAGCCTCTTCAGGGCGCCAACGACCCTCTCAAAGTATATGGTCAGGTTGGCGTTGGGGCTCAGATTCGCCTCCGGGGCGTACCCCATGTCCGGCATCCCCATGATGGCGAGTTGAGTGGCGGCCGAATTCGCAACGGCGGCAAGGCGTTCGAGCCAACGCTTCTCGCCCACCACTTGATCGTTGAAGTTGGCGGTCTCGTTCATCCGCAGCTACTTCTCCATCGCTAGGTCCCTGGTCAGGGCCCCTTCCCGGGCACTGGCCTCCGACAGCATCTTCTCAAGGTCCCCCAGCTTCACCTTGACGTCCCTAACGGAGGCGTTGGCCTCGGAGAGTTCACCGGCCTTGCTGATGACCGCGCCCTGCGCCTCCACCAGGGCACTGTTGAGTGTGTCCTTCTCCTGGGACAGCTTCAAAGCTGGTTCCTCCAGCTGCTTCACCTTGCCGGCGTGGACCTGAGCCTGGGCATTGAGTGCTTCCCGATGACTCTTCTCCAGCTCTTGGGTCCACTGCATGATGAGCTTGTCCACTTCTTCATCCTTGCCGTGGAGCGTGGCGGCAAGTTTCTCCTCACATGTGGCAAGATCCACCTCCTGGGAGTTCAGTGTGGCCTCGTGCTGGGTCCGGGTGGCTTCGGCTTCGGCGGCCAAGTTCTTCGCCGTCTCTTAGACCTTCTCAATGTCGGCCACCTTCATGGTGAGCTCCACGGCGTGCTTGGCTAGCTTGCTCTGGGTGTCCTTCAGCTCGTCCTGAGCCTGGCAGAACCAATCTTGCACCTCAGCAACGCGGCTGTCGAAGTCCGCCTCCACTTTCTCCACCACCGCCGCCTTGGACTTGGCCTTGTCCAGGCGAGCGTGGTGGAGAGCCTGGAGCTTCCGAAAGCTCGCACAGATGGTCCGGAGCAGCCGCTCCTCCTGGGAGCCGTCATCATCAACGCTTGGCTCGTCGATAACCTCGAGCCCGGCAGCAGCAAGCACCTCGCCGTCAAGCATATTCCCCTCGATGGGAGCCCTGGATCTCGACGCGCCTGGGAGATGGACGAAGAGGTCCTCGCTCACCTTCAGGTACCTGCCGGAGCCAGAGGCAGCAGAGGAGGAGGGCTGGTCCTCGGCCGCCACCACCTCGGCAGGCCCATGGCCGGCCTCCTCAACGGGCCCCTTGTCGGGCTCTTCAGTGGGCCCCTTGGCGGTGTCTTCAGCGGCACCCTTGGCGTTCTCCTCGGGGGCAATCTTCTCGGCCTGCGCCGCGGCGTCCTCGGCGACGTCCTTGGTCACGGTGTCAACATCCTTTGGATCCATCAAGGAGAAATCTGGACGTCGAGGAGGAAACAAGACAAAGCCGAGATCAGGGCAAATAAAAAAGAGAAGAAGGAAGGATGCACGTGGAGACGAATAGTTCTACATCTTGAGCTTGCGTTTGTTTTCCATGAAGAGGAAAGGGTGATGCAGCAATAGTAGCGTAAGTATTTCCCTTAGTTTTTGAGAACGAAGGTATCAATCCAGTAGGAGGCTCCTCAAAAGTCCCACGCACCTACACAAACAAACAAAGAACTCGCAACCAACACAATAAAGGGGTTGTCAATCCCTTCAGGGCCACTTGCGAAAGTGAGATATGATAGAGATAAAATGATAAGATAAATATATTTTTGGTATTTTATAATATATATGCAGAAAATAAAGATGCAAATAAAAGTAGATTGGAAACAAATATGATAAGATATAGAACCGGGGCCATAGGTTTCACTAGAGGCTTCTCTCAAGATAGCATAAGTATTACGGTGGGTGAACAAATTACTGTCGAGCAATTGATAGAAAAGTGAATAATTATGTGATTATCTAGGCATGATCATGTATATAGGCATCACGTCCGCAACAAGTAGACCGACTGCTGCCTGCATCTACTACTATTACTCCACACATCGACCGCTATCCAGCATGCATCTAGAGTATTAAGTTCATAAGAACAGAGTAACGCCTTAAGCAAGATGACATGAAGTAGAGGGATAAACTCAAGCAATATGATATAAACCCCATACTTTTATCCTCGATGTCAACAATACAATACGTGTCTTGCAACCCTTTCTGTCACTGGGTAAGAACACCGCAAGATTGAACCCAAAGCTAAGCACTTCTCCCATGGTAAGAAAGGTCAATCTAGTAGGCCAAACCAAACCGATAATTCGAAGACACTTGCAAAGATAACTGAATCATATAAAAGAATTACGAGAAGATTCAATTATTATCCATAGATAAACTTCATCATAAACCCACAATTCATCGGATCTCGACAAACACACCCCAAAAAGAGATTACATCGAATAGATCTCCACAAGAGAGGGGGAGAACATTGTATTGAGATCCAAAAAGAGAGAAGAAGCCATCTAGCTAATAACTATGGACCCGAAGGTATGTGGTAAACTACTCACAACTCATCGGAAGGGCTATGGTGTTGATGTAGAAGCCCTCCATGGTGGAATCCCCCTCCAGCAGAACGCCGACGACGGCTCCAAGATGGGATCTCACGGACAGAAGGTTACGGTGGCGGAAATATTTCTTTGGTGGCTCCCTGGATGTTTCCGGGGTATGTAGGCTTATATAGGAGGAAGAAGTACGTCGGTGGCTGCCCGAGGGGCCCACGAGACAGGGGACGCGCCCTATAGGGGGGCGGGGCGCCCTACCCTCTCGTGGCCGCCTCGGCTGCTTCTTGACTTGCACTCCAAGTCCTCTGGATCATGTTCAATCCAAAAATCACGCTTCCGAAAGTTTCATTCTGTTTGGACTCCATTTGATATTCCTTTTCTTCGAAATACTGAAATAGGCAAAAAACAGCAATACGGGTTGGGCCTCCATTAGTAGGTTAGTCCCAAAAATGATAATAATGTGTAAAATAAAGCCCATAAACATCCAAAACAGGTAATATAATAGCATGAAACAATCAAAAATTATAGATACGTTGGAGACGTATCAAAGAGCAAGTGGCTTACCTACGCCAGGCCGAGGAGCGGAAGCCCCCTGTCCGCCAAGGTCCGGCATCGAGGCAAAGCCACCAGCGCTCGCGTCCTCCTCCCCCTCCTCCTGTGCATGGCCTCGGGGCTTGGTGCCATTGCCGGGGACGCCCCTCGGGGCAGCATGGTTGACGGAGGCGGCACGATAGGAGAATCCCTCTATGGCTCCCCTTGGTGCTGCTACCTTCGTGCATCCACGACATGGTTAGCACTAAAGCATTGCGCATGGCGCACGTTAATGTAGGGTGGGTGATGGACTCACGCTGAGGGCTGGGCCAGGGGCTGCTGTCCGCGCTGCTCGACACCACCAGTGGCGTGCCGGAGGTGCCTGCCGGGGGCTGGCCGCTCGTCGAAATCCTGGCCCTTTTTATCCTCTCGGCCAGTGTCTCCACATCCCTGCAAGATAAAGATAAGTGAGAGCACTGTCGGGGGAAGTGAAAGAAACGAAGGAGGGAAGCAGAAGCTTACTCTTCGTTTTCCTCCTCGTCCTCCTCTTCCTCCTCTGTTGCTTTCCTTTTCCTCTCCGGGCTGAGGGGCCGAAAGTCCAAGGCAATCCTCACGCCAACATCTACCGGCGGTGGGGAGGGCGGTGGTGTCTGGGCACGCGTGGACGATGAGGAAGCAAATGCCTTCTTCCTCGTCGCCACGGCCTCCACCGCCTTGTTCGTCACCACGGCCCTCGTCTGGCGCACCGACGTCCCATAAGCCATTAACAGCTGCGCGGCCTGGCCAGGACAAACTGGCTCGCCGGAGGTGGACCGTCGGAGAACTCGCCCCCTCCCAGTGGCTGGCGGGTCGGAGGCCGCGATCTCCTCCCCTTCGTCCTCCTCCGAAGACACGTCGATGGCATCCTCGACGAGGGGGGGGGGGGCCAGCGCTGGCGCCGCTGGCCTCCCGAACAGACACCGCCCACCGGGCAAGGTCCTCCTCCTCCGCTTATGCCGCGGCCCTGTCCACCACGCCGCCAGCATTGCCGGCCTCCTTGGCAAGCTTTGCCCGCTCCACAGCAAGC